>NW_008751900.1:63699-68141 GCF_000715545.1 Opisthorchis viverrini | reverse complement strand
CAGCGCCGGTCTCCATTGGAGTTCCTCAAGGCTCCGTCCTGGGACCAGTTCTGTTTCTGATCTACGTCAACGACCTCCCAGATGTTCTTGCAAGTCTATGTCTACTTTTTGCGGACGACTTGAAATCCTGGAGTTCCAATGCCAGTGCCCTCCAAATGGATGTACACGCTGCCAAGCAGTGGTCGTTGGACTGGCACCTTCCTCTGGATGATGAGAAGTGCGTACATATGTTGTTTGGAGGGGATTCAGCGAATGCCTTTGTTGTGCATGGTGAAAAGGGGCCAGAAAACATCATGAGGATAGATGCCAAAAAGGATTTAGGCATTTGGGTCTCCCCAAACTCGTCCTTCTCACCGCACCATGAGAAGTCGGCCCAAAAGGCATTCACCATTTTACGGATGATCCGACGCACCTCCTCCCGTATTACTCGCATGAACTTCCAAATACTCTATGGTGCCTACGTCAGACCACTCCTGGAGTACGCCAACCAATTTGTCTACTCAGGACGTATGAAAGACCTCATCTTCATTAGTCGTGTCCAGCAGGCCGCTACGAGAATGATTGCCGGCCTCAAATCCGTGGACTACGAATTCGGCGGGGACATAGTAAGAAAATCTTCAAGCTAAGAGCACATACATTCATTGAACAATTTTTTATCATTTCGGGTAGTGGCTCCGTGGAATGGCCTTCCTCCGACGGTTGTCCACGCTTCTTCTGGAACCCAGTTTAAAGCACCATTAGACATTTATTTATGCGAATCCTCTCGCTGGCAAGCATACTGCCCCGCGCATAAAGAGCAGTGCCACACCCGTTCTTGACTTGTGCCTTTCAAGTGAACGACAGGCACCGACCGACAAGAGCAAAACCGACCCAGGAAACTTGGGCAAGAGCCTCGATCCTGTGTATCAATCCGTGAATCCGTGAATCTGTGAATCTGCCGCTGCAAATACCTACTTTACTGGTGGGTTTTGGCTTAATTCAGCTCTTTGGAGCCATAGAAACACCTATCAGCATTAACTGTGTAATCGGGTGCCTGAAGAGTATTTGCTCGACTGTTTTGGTAAGAAACTGGACTCGCTAGGCAACGGCTTATCGTGCCCAGGAGAAGAGAATCGGTCCAATGCAGCGGTTTTTAGATCCAAAATTTACCGTAATAGGGTGCTTGGGTGGCGCCGGAAAAGACAATTATGATGGATGATGCCGCACATAAGAGTAAAAAATTCCTTGCCCTAGCGCCTTTCGAGTCACCTGGAAAAATGGAATTCTGTTGGGAAATTGTACATAAATCCAATCAGCCAACTCCGGAGGCATTTTATCATACTGCCAACATCCTTGTCTTGTGTTCGATCAGTAAAATGTTTTTATGTATGCCCCGCCTGTCTTGATAAGAGCTACGGGAATAGAGGTGTAAAGCACGAAGAAACGTGACAACCCTATAAAAATAAACTTATTGCAAGGCAACTTAGGAAAACCTGGCTGCCTGATTCCAAACAGTTGATCAGAATCATGAAATTTGGGCAGTTATGGCAGGAGCCTTTTGTCGTCTTCGATTCCAAAATTATCTTTCGTACGATTCAGGGATATTAAAAAAGAGAAAATGGGGGCCAGTTTCAAATGTTGCGCAACGAGCTAGAGGCGCTGATGGACGACCAAGTCGCCGTGGCCGACTCCTTGAAGCAAGCCACCCGTCAATAGACCTTTCAAGGTCATTAACCGCGTGTTTCACCAAGGAAGCATTCCAGTGAAGATGAAAGACCGAAACACCGCCTCTGATTATGGCTTAACCATGCTTAAGATTGCATTCAGCCGTTTGGCGTAATTTGGTCGTCGGTGTCGAATATTTAGACAGTGCCCAGAAAACTCAGGAAAACGCTCGAGATTGCTGACTTTCCGAAAACTCAAAATGCTTGCTATCCCAGGCAGATTCATACAGCATCTGACCCATATGTGTGACAGCCTCTCTATTCTGCAACATTTGTCTCATGCAGGCCACAGAACCCCTTTGGAAGAACATGTGAACTAGCCATTACCGTGATGTCTTGTAAAAAGTATCGGAGGCTTCCGGGTAGCCGAAACCAAGATTTTCACTCAAAAACTTTTGTCAGGTTAAGAAGGTTTCCGTTGACTACGGTGTCAGCCAAGGCAGGGGGAATTTGTTTGCATATATTTTTTGGATTAGGCGTCACCACAATTTATAACTTTGCCCTGTTTAATCTACACCTTATTCTACAAAGAAGCACAAGTAAACGGAGAGTGAACCACACCGAAAACATTGAAACGAAAACAGAAAAGTTAGCAACAATATTCGGAAATAAAAAATTGTCGTCAATCCTGTGGTGTTGTTTGATATCTTACTTTTAAACCTTTTCCCATGTCTCTGCTCGCATTATAAATATTTGATCACGATATGGACATCAATCTAACCATTGCTTATTGCTCTACACGTTTTGGCTCGATGATGCAAGTAAATGGGTAGAAAAAGCTTTACGAGATTTGCAGGAACCACCCCAGAAACTGTGAGCCTGTGACTTAACTGGGTGTGGGATGCCAAAATAACCAGTGTTCTGACCGACAACTAAAATACACACTTTATGTCTGAAAACTACACACAACCAGTTAACTGGTCATGAAAACTAACAAGGTATCGGTTGAGACTACTCAGGGTAAACGAACGCCGTAAACTGGAGTTAAGAAAGGTATGTGGTTATATTATTCCGATATTGGCTGATGGCCAAATCACACTCCCAAAATACAAGCAAGGACAGACGTGGTATGCTCCACACTGCCGCTACCACTCTAACGAAGTAAGCAGCCCTTGATGGATGTCAGTAAAATATAAACGAACCTCTGAGTGCTCGTTTAGGTAAGAAAATGGAGTGAACACAACTTTGTCCTGAGATACACCATGAAAAAAACGGAAAATTCTAAATTGATAGGTAGGTTTTTAGAAAGCCAGGCATGGACTATGCAGCTTGGATATGACGTTGTTAGTCAGCCGTTAGGTGGCCAGATTTCTGACACTGTCATCGGTGCGGGCTGATTGCTCTTTAATTATGCACTTCATTGAAAACGAACGTTCTATTGGGGTGCCGATTTCGCACTGCGAGTTGCGCAGTGCGTCGGTGCAACGCAATCGTTCTCCCACCGAGCAATAAAAATGACACCTACATTGTTGAAGATCAATTCTCAGAACACTGTTTCGGTCAAAATACTCTGACACCGTGCCAGCACATATTCCGCGGTGTGCCCTGCGAATTTCTCGCTTGTTTTGTATGATGACGCAGGACATAAGTCTGGCAGTCCTGCGGAGGTTTGTTAGGCAGTCTTCAACAAAATTATGACTTCGAAGCTCGTTGTTTTTCCCCGACTGGAATGGAGCACTCCGGAGTCAAATACAGTGATCTAGGGTGGTTAAGTGATTTCCACGGCCTAACCAGCCAGGTAATTATAGAATAAGAAATCCCGCAAAGCAACCCTGTGACAGTCCGGGTCCCCAAAAGTCAATGTGTAGCACTGGTGCTAATTTTGAGCGTAGCTGAACTACTTGACCGTTTCACGTAAATTTAAAATCTCTGGATGGTCCTCTCAAAGTGACTGAAGTCAGACTGACAAAAAATCGGAAAATGGCAGATAGTATGGTACAGTGGCAATGATGCAATAGCTTGGATTTTGGCCTGATCCACTCGAGCTAGCGTTTCCAACAGAAGACCCACCAAGTATGCACGCAGAGGGTTGAGCGCCAAAAAGCAGGTAAAAATTCTACGCACGTCACCATTCGAAACTCTCTTGAAACTTTGATGTGTACACAGCAACAGCATCCCATGGATTCTGACCACTTCCGATGCGTCATATGCAGCCAGTATTCAAAAAATGCCTAAATGTGCTCGATTGTTGGTTCCAAATTGTAAGCAATTCAGAGCTCGCCCTTATGATGCACAAAGAATCGACCCAATATCTCAACCGCTCACTAAACATACCAGCGTCTGATTTGTGAGAGGCGTGGCAGTTTTCATAAGGCAGTTTGCTCACCGCGATCCGTAATATTTTGTAAGTGTGATGCCGAGGTTCACTTGCAATGGCTTCAGGTGCGTGACCGCCGTAAGTCATGCTAGAGCTGTGTTTGAGATGGAGAAGCTGATGAAGCTTCCGCAGTGGACCTGAGATCAAAAGTAGTCAGCAGCACCCCTAGACCCAGGCAGCGGGTTCATCAGACGGCATGCGTTACGGATATCTGCATTTTGAGCTTAAGCGTCGCGTGCAAATCCAAGAAAAGGATTAAGAAATCCGATTTCTGGAATCACGGTACTATTACAAAGATAATAAAACACATATTAGACAAACCTGAACGGATTATTTTCTGCAGATACGGTAGGGCCATAAAATAAGGTGGTACAATCCCCAGCCTAAGGATAAAGCGTGTAGTGTCTGCAATCCGTTGTCAC
>NW_008751900.1:52088-63552 GCF_000715545.1 Opisthorchis viverrini | reverse complement strand
CTGCTGAAACACTGGGACTAAATCTCTGTGTTTGTGTCAACTGTAGAACATCACAATTAATCCCTGTGACATTTTTAGCCGCGAATAATTTTTCCTACCGTGGAATATATCACGCACGCGGAACCATCTGTGGGAAATTCCGACAAGGGAATACTTCCTCTCACAGCCAGTTACTGCATTTGGATCGGTGTGGTGGACCATTGGATCTATACATTCGTGGGTCCCCATTTGACTACTCATTTCTTACCTATCGTGATTTTGTGATTTTGTATTGGTTACTTTTGCTTGTTAATTTATCCAAACACGCTGATAAGGTCCTAGTCCGCTACATAATTTGTGAGCCCGAATCATTCTTTATTTTTTTTCTCTGCAGTACTCCCGTGCTTTATTAGGTTTAATTTTATTTTCCACGTCACCACGGCTTCTGAAGAAACACAGACACCCGCAGTAGACGACGTTCAGCAACAATGCACTTCGCCATCTAACCTGGAATCTGAGTTCAATGCACTGAAAGCTCAATTTTCTGAGTTTTCCCTCCAAATGAATGAAGTAACCAAACTCATTGGTCTCCCTCAACGACACAGACGATCTAGGTCTCGATCCCACAGTCGTGCTCACAAGCACAGTGACCAACGTGGCTGGTGCTACTACCACCGTCGCTTTGGCGACCGCGCTATCCGATGCACCAGACCTTGCACTTTCCACAAAGCCCTTTAATTCGAGAAACGCCATGGCCGGCCAGTAATTGCGACCAGTGCAACCGGCTCCTCTACCTGTCACCTGTTCTTCGTATATGACCGCTGCACATCCTCGAGTTTCCTCATTGATACCGGTGCTGAGGTTAGAGTAATTCCTCCTACACGCAAGCATAACCTACGGCCGGTGGCATATACTCTGCAGGCAGCCAACGGTACGAGCATTAAGACCTATGGTGAAAAGCTTCTTACTCTCGATCTAGGTCTTCGTCGTCAGTTCCCTTGGGTTTTCACAGTGGCCGACGTTAAAAAACCCATTATTGGTATGGACTTTCTCACGTCATTTGGTCTCACGGTTGATCTCCACAGACGGCAGTTGCTTGACAATTCGACAACTCTCTCCATAAATGGCAAAGCTTCATCCATTAATTCTATTGGAATCCGCCCAGCTTTGCCGGATAACCGTTACACAGCACTGCTTCGCCAATTCCCAGAGATCCTGAAACCTGCTTCCAAGACCACTTCCGTAAAACATGACGTTTTCCACCATATCTCGACAAAAGGCCCACCCACCGCATCCCGTCCACGGAGGTTAGCTCCGGAGAAGCTTGCCATAGCCAAGACAGAATTTCAGCATTTGCTTCAACTGGGTATCATACGACCATCAAGCAGCCCCTGGTCATCTCCACTGCATATGGTCCCCAAAAAGTCCGAGGGAGATTGGAGACCATGTGGCGATTATCGTGCACTAAATCGTGTCACCATCCCGGACAAATACCCAATTCCGCATCTGCATGATTTTGCCCTTACTCTTCACGGCAAATCTGTCTTCAGTAAATTAGACCTCGTCAGAGCATATCACCAGATACCTGTCGCTCCAGACGATATTTCCAAAACGGCTATCACCACTCCATTCGGTCTATATGAATTCGTTCGTATGCCATTTGGGCTCAGAAATGCAGCTCAAACATTTCAACGATTCATGGATCAAGTTTTACGGGGATTAGACTTTGTCTACGCTTATATCGACGATGTACTTATCGCCAGTCGGTCAGAAGACGAGCATGTGCTTCACTTAAAGCAAGTTTTTGAAAGATTTCAGCAATATGGTATAGTCATCAATAGTAGTAAATGCCAATTTGGTGTTTCGTCACTAGAAATTCTAGGACATATTGTTGACTCAGACGGCATCCGTACTCTGCCATCTAAAGTTTCCGCCATTTGCGACTTTCCAGCTCCCAACAGCATTAAGAAGTTGAGACGTTTCCTTGGCCTTATCAATTACTACCGTCGCTTTATCCCTAACTGTGCCGAGGTTGTCCAACCGCTCACCGACCTACTCAGACTGAAAACGCGCAATTTCACCCTTACAGCGGAGGCCATTGCGTCATTTGAAACGGTTAAGGAAGTGTTAAATCAGACAACCAATTTGGCACATATAAATCCTGATCCGTCTACACCTCTTTTCCTGGTTACTGATGCCTCACAAACTGCAGTTGGTGCGGTTCTACAACAGGAGGTCAACGGTGAAATACAGCCTTTATCATTCTTCTCGCATCGCTTACAACCTGCACAGACTCGATATAGCACTTTTGGCCGTGAACTTCTCGCAATCTACTTAGCTGTTCGGCACTTCCGACATATTTTGGAAAGCCGACACTTCGTGATTCTCACAGATCATAAGCCGCTCACTTTTGCACTCAACGCGACATCTGATCGTTATTCACCGAGGGAAACTAGGCAGTTGGATTATATCAGCCAATTCACTAGTGACATCCGGCATATTAGTGGTCGCAGCAATTTAGTTGCAGATGCCTTATCCCGTGCCCATATAAACCACTTGGTACACGCTCCGTTCGATCTGCAATTAATAGCTGAGAGCCAAAAGCAGGACGAAGAATTACAAGAGCTTAGATCACATCCTTCCCTGAAGTTCGTTAATATGCCGCTCTTAAACTGTGATTCTAAAGTTCTGTGTGACATGTCCACTGGTAAACCTCGTCCATTTGTGCCTCAGAAATATCGTCGGTCAGTCTTCATGCATTTCCACTCCATTTCACACCCGAGTATCCGTTCCACTGCTCGATTAATTTGTGAACGTTTCTTGTGGCCTGGTATGCAGAAAGAGATCCGACAATGGGCAAAACAGTGCAAAACCTGTCAACTGAGTAAAGTCCATAAACACACGGTTACGCCACCCGGAAGTTTCAACTTGCCTACACGCCGTTTCCAGCATATACATGTAGACATCGTTGGACCACTTCCACCATCCAACGAATGTTCCTATGTGTTAACAATAGTCGATCGCTTCACACGCTGGCCTCAAGCGACCCCCATGCGCGATTGTTCGTCCGAAACCGTTGCCAGACACCTTGTCGATTCTTGGGTATCCTATTTTGGTGTCCCTGAGAGCATCACTACAGATCGTGGGAGTCAGTTTACCTGTTCCTTGTTTCGTGAACTGAACCAGCTATTAGGATGCAACCATTTCAAAACTACAGCTTACAATCCTGCAGCCAACGGCTTAGTCGAACGTCTTCATCGACAACTGAAAGCCGCCATTATGGCTAAATCATCATCACAGCTGTGGACCGAATCGATACCAGTGATATTACTTGGCATTCGCAATACCGTGAAGGAGGATATTGGTTGCACTCCAGCCCAACTTGTCTATGGACAAACGCTACGTCTTCCCGGAGATATGGTATGTGTATCCACACCCAATGAAGACCTCTCACCATCGACATACGTCAGTCGACTGCAAGATCATATGCGTACTCTTCGCCCGTCTGACACTCGGAAATCCGGTCGACGCACACATTTGGATCCCGGTTTATCTTCTTGTACACATGTATTTGTCCGTGTTGACAGCGTCAAACGACCGTTGCAATATCCGTATGATGGTCCGTTTAAAGTCATTTCTCGCAAGGACAAGTACTTTGTGATTGAGAGGAACGGAAAACCGGACTCCGTCAGTATCGACAGACTCAAAGTTGCATTCATCGATGACGAGTCTCACTCAGATCCCCCTACTGTAGTCACTCCACCCACAAGTTCCCAAACCTCCAGTACAGCCATCCCAGGGAACCCCGAACATATAGCACGACGTATTGACGATCACCCGTTACCTATCCTGAAGCAAACACGTGTTGGTCGAACCTGCAAGACTCCTGTTCGCTTCGCAGACTACACCCCTTGAGTTTTGTCACATTATCGAGCGTCATTCCCTTTTATTATCCCTGACGCTCTAGGGGGGGAGTACTGTAGTGTCTGTAATCCGTTGTCACATTTACCATTCTTCCTGAACTTGAACCACACTTTGTAACTGTCGTTCACATTGTATCATGACGTTTGTTTTAATGTTACGAATACACAATTTTCCGGTGCGACCTGCTGACTTCTTGCTGAACGAGCGTATTCACGCTCCGTTGAACTGTTTGTTGACTGCTGAAACACTGGGACTAAATCTCTGTGTTTGTGTCAACTGTAGAACATCACAATTAATCCCTGTGACATTTTTAGCCGCGAATAATTTTTCCTACCGTGGAATATATCACGCACGCGGAACCATCTGTGGGAAATTCCGACAAGGGAATACTTCCTCTCACAGCCAGTTACTGCATTTGGATCGGTGTGGTGGACCATTGGATCTATACATTCGTGGGTCCCCATTTGACTACTCATTTCTTACCTATCGTGATTCTGTGATTTTGTATTGGTTACTTTTGCTTGTGATAAGGTCCTAGTCCGCTACAAACGCAGATCACTAAGCCTCAGATTCTACATCGTTAGAACGAAACAGGTATTGACGGCGAGCTACCGCAAATGTCACAATGTCCAACCAAAGTCCTTAAAAGTTCAGTAAAACAAGATGGTTTCATTTCGTCTGGTCAGGGGGAATGAAGTTGGGGATTAGCTGCCACATCTATTTGGGAACGGGAGCGCATTTTCGGTAAGCATGCACACATTCATCGACGGATTCGTTTTGTGTGCTGGATCCGCCGTGGCAGTCTAACTTGAATATCCTAGGGTATATTTACCTACCGACGAATGGTTGTCTACTTATCCACTTATAGCTTTTGCCACTGTAATCACGACCCAACATTATGGAT
This sequence comes from Opisthorchis viverrini, assembly GCF_000715545.1. Classification (NCBI taxonomy): domain Eukaryota; kingdom Metazoa; phylum Platyhelminthes; class Trematoda; order Opisthorchiida; family Opisthorchiidae; genus Opisthorchis; species Opisthorchis viverrini. The sequence goes on along the minus strand of NW_008751900.1, from coordinate 58,745 downwards.
TTTCTGCAGTCATGCGTGGTTCGGGGGATAGACTGTTGAATTTTCCACGCATTCGCGTGTCGTGGTGACTCAGTTACTTCTTCATTGGTCGAGTAGTGTCACGTGTTGATCGAAGCTTCCTACATAAAATGCACTGTTGATGTTGCCCCTGGCAAATTTGTCGGCTGGTTTTGTTTGTCACTTAAATTCTTTGAAGGATCTCCTCAGTCAGGCTTCCTTATTTGAACTTCAAAAGAGTAAGCCTCCGGGTTTGAGGGGATTTTATGGCTCAGCCATTCGACTACGGGAGAAGATCAGGCAAGCGGTACCATAGCCATCAAGGCGCTGCCATATCTTATCTGACAGCAGGTCCGCAACTATCTTTTTGATACACTCTACCGTCTTCACTGCCACATAGACTCCTTTTCTGGTACGGATCCACTGTATCTTCTGTTTGGATCGTAACAGCTCAGCTTTCGTCGCACTTTCAGTTTGCTGTATCCATGACTCCAAAGACTTTTGTTACGGTGCAAAATTCGGTCATATGAATGAGCAGCGCTTCATCTACTGAATTTATGTCTCCAACTCTGCTTGCAATGAAACAAGCGAGCCTATTCAGCTTCAGTGCACATCAGAAGCTGGCAGCAAAATAACTATATATCCTTACTGCAAACCCCTCTATCACGCTTCTTACGTTTAAGCCCTCCGTTGCTCCATTTACCGCTTCGTTTTTTAAGTCTACCCAATGTCACGTCAAACTCACTTGGACCGAATTTATCACTAAAACGGTAATAACGATCCGCTTAACCTTTACGATTGTTCAGTTTTCCGTAATTTACAGCTACCCTTCGCAAAACAGACCTTTTTCCTGGTTTTCCTCTTCTTTCTGTTACAATGACGTCCACTTTGTACATGCTGCGGCCACTTGCTATTGTCTTAATCGGTATGTATCTTACAGGTTCGGAAAAAACCCAAAAATGTTTTCATATCCAATAATAAAAGAGTCGTCTGCAGGGTGTATATGTACAACAGAATTAGCCTCTTTGAAGCAAAAAGAGAAAGAACTTGATCACGACCACGTCACATGCTTAGCGACGGAATATAGTAGGGGTGAAGGAAATTGGACCTCAGCATTGATCTGAAGCAGTTGAAGGCAACCTGACGTTTGTCTGATCACATACAACGCTTGCACATGGCGAATAGATGGGTTGGGAACTTTGAAAGAAATACATGCTAGAGGTTAACGGATTGTCTTGGCACGAAAGACCAGTAAACCAGTGCATGCATGCACATATTGCATGGCACTGACATGGTGGACAACCATGGCATCTGTCGCGGGCCTCCCGAGAAACCGAGGAATGTCAGTGTTACTATGGCACGACAATGCCATAAATCGTTAAATGGCCTGAGCTGCCCCCGAGGAGCGTTCATTTTAATCTGCTAAAGCTTCCGTTTGGACCTAAACACCTTGGTGACTTTCATTCTATGCTCCGCACGAAGTCAGCCATATTCTGTGCAGTCTGCCTCCCGTCATGTGCGTTAGCGTAGACTCCCTCTATCAAGAGAATTTTGCAGCCGACCTCAATCCAACAGCGACACCAGTGAGTTTCTGCAGTTCTGCGGTACGCTGCTTTTAAGATTCCTGATGCCATTTATCTGTGTTATCGATCCCTTCACTTTATCATCTCAACTCACGCTTTTACGACCCTGGTCACAGACCCAACAGTCCAAGATCACAAGGCCTCTTCAGTGGTTTCAGGCTTTGGCTCAAAATGCTCAGTCAGATCATGATGATTCTGCTGCTTTCACAGATCCGCTATTCTGGTTCCCCGTTTTTCGCAGTTTGAAGTTAGCTTGTGCCAGGCAGGGTGCGTCCCGTTTTGTCTTCTTTTGTTTTGTATTTTTGCTACCCACCTTCAAATACCAACGATCTGATCTTGTCTCAACTCGATATGTTCCCAACAAGAAGATAAAGCCGTAGTAGCTGTTTGTCATTGCCCATGCTTGTTTAGGCGTGACCAAGTCTACATTGGTAAATCCCGCCGTTTATGACACTGTACATTTTTGGCACAAGCCTTGATACCAACGAATTCCGCCAGTCGTGATCTTATTCTGACTGTAACAATATAATCATGCCTTAGGGAATGCCACACAACTTGACACGTAAACACACACCACACAAGTCGGCCTTACCAAAACATTTCCCAAAGTTCTGTCTTGCGAAGTTGTCTTTAATTAGCAGCGGGCGCTGATGTTTATCCAGTGCAGCAATGAAAACAGGCAAGAAGTATGCACAGAAGTAGATGACCCCATTAGCTTTTTTTGCAAAACCGCTCGGTGTTGGCCATAACGAGTGGCCTGTATTTTGTAGAACACCAGCATACTTTAGTTGGTCCAGTTTCTGTTTAACTATGAGCAGAATTACATAGAGCAATCGATGTTTTCCCCTGAAACCTGGCTCATCATCGAGGATGAGACAGAGTCTACCTTCGAATTCGTACACCTTCCAAGTCCAGTAACAAATATTGATGCATATCCCCAAAGGACATCCTCGAAAAGCTCTTTGAAACGAGTGTCTGCAGGTGAGCATCTCCAATTGCTCGTGCGCGTGGATGATTAGCTGATCCATGTGATAAATCCAGTTTGTTGGTCAGACTCATCAGCATGACGGTGAGCTTTACGCTTGAATCCAGTGCCCTATCTGTTACGGCTATCTGCTTTCTGAGTTTGAGTCACGAGTGCCAATCCGGGAAAACGACCAAGAAATCCGAATTCTGGAATCACGGTACTATTGCAAATATAATAATATACATATTCAACAAACCTCAACGGATTATCATCTGCAGATAATTTAGGGTTACAAAAATAATGCTTACAATTTCCAGCCTGAGGATAAAGCGCAGATAACTACGACTCAAAATCGATATCGTCATAACCAAACAGATATCGACGGCGAGCAACCGCAAAATCACAATGTCCGACCAAAGTCCGGAAGAGTTATAAAAATAGTTCAGTAGAACTAGGAGGTTTCAGTTCATCTGGTCAAGGTAAATAAATATGGGGATTGGCTGTCACTTGGGGTTGGAAACGGGAGCACACTGTTGGCAAGCTGTCTTCTACACTATTTACCAATTCACCATAGGTTATGCAGCAACAAATCTTGCTTGCAAAAATCAACTTAACTCCAGAGGAACGTCGGATCCAGCGTTTAGCAAACTCAATTTAGTGTTTCCTGATTACTTTTCAATCACCCGATGAGCAATGTGATCTCGAAGATAGCTGACATTCACAAGCGCGCTTTCATTTCGCGTTTAGCAAACTTAATTTAGTGTTTCCTGATTAATTTTCAATCACCCGATGAGCAGTGTGATCTCGAAGCTAGCTGACATTCACAAGCGCGCTTTCATTTTGAACACGCGAACTTTCATGCAAAAAATCAGTTTTGAACGTCATCCGAATGGGGTGAGCCAGAGAGTTATGGACTAGATGGTTTTTGGAAGCTGCAACGTCCGAGGTGGCATGAATCCTTCATTTGACCACAATCAATGCTCTTGATACGCGTCTGACAAATGAACCACAATAAAAAGTGAACGCAAATCGTCGTAGTACAAAAATTCTTTATGCGAATGCTTCCACTTTCGACTTGGCCGGTTCTCGGACTTCCTTGGGACCTTGGAATCGGTGGCACCGACAAAGTGGCTGGAAGTGGTAGGTAACCGACCAATCATTGTCGCTTGGCTGTCCGGTTGCTGAGAAAATGATACCATGTTGTAAAGCAGAAGAATATCAGAATCCCGTCTGAATCTGTAAAGACATGGTTCCGAGATCCTCATCTCACGAAGATCGTGAAAATGGGTAGAAATTGGGACCACTGAGCTTGCTCTCCTTCAATGAGCCAAGCTCGTTTCTTCATCAGTCCAAGACGCTTGGAACGGATACTGAACGTTTGTGTTCGATGATGGAATAACTCCGACAGCGTTCAGAGCATTTCATCAAACCCGAGTGCAAAAAGTGGCTTCGCTTTGGAACAGATTGTTGACGGGTTACGCCGCGGTTTTTATTGTTTATGTCTTAATTATCTGACTCACCCTCCATCATCAAACGGGCAAAAATGAACTATCGAAAGGCCCCTGTTCCGTTTAAATCGGTAGCCGAAATTGTGACCACGAAGTGGGATAAAAGGAATTTCGCCGCTGGACTCTATGCCATACCAACTGGAAATAAAATGCTACTGACCACTAGTTTTGACCAATCAATATCCGAGTTAGTGATATGATGGGCTTTAGTTATGCTTTCTCAAACGTCTCCCTTTGTTGTGGCAACAATTGTTGGGGGTTAATAAATCCGATAGACGTCGTGAGTTTCCTTACGCCGGTTACAGTAGAAATAAAGCTTCAGCTCAGCTCGTAATTAAGTTCACTTGAGCTAACTTTTTTGATGGAAGAACCGGTAATGATCCGAAGATTGGGTTTGGCGCCGAAAACCATTTTAAGCCCATGCAAAGCTTGCCGGATATCAAGTGCGCACAGTTACAACATTTGAAGGCTTCTGTCCCCCTTTGGATGTGCTAAAGGCAACTGGCATTTGATGGATACTGGATCAAATCCGGCTGTGAAGCACCTATTCTTACGAGGCAGAGCCACGCCTGAAGTTAAGAAGGCAGGCGGCCCAAATTCCCTGACAACTAGTTGTGACCTTGGCTTGTTGAACGTAGCAGCGTGAGGGGAAAAGTGGAGTTGAGGTGCATCACGCCGCGTCAAAAACTCCTGTGCCTGTGGTTTGAAGTACGGCTTCGCGAGGAGTTGCTTCTAGCTAGGCCTTTGGCTTTAGAAAATGATGGGCCGCACCTGCGGTCACAGCTGAACAGTCTCAGCCATTATCGCCACGAATTTCTTCAGTTTGTAACAGAACACTACCTGACCAACCGCTGATTGTGGTCCGTAGGACAACGAGCTAGGCAAAACCTATTTAGTTTGCCTTAGTGTTCACTGGTTAATCGCAACTGATTAAATTCTAAGATCTACGCACATCACGTGGTGCAACGATCGCGTCACTCACCAATTTTGTGGTGGGCGCGAGCGTCTCATTAGCATGAAAACAATACTTAATGGTATCAGCTTCTACGGTCGAAAAAAGCCATCGACTCCTTGCACTTTCATCAATGGTCCCGTCACGATTCCCCTATCTGTGATATAAGTGCTAGCCACAATATGATGCAAGAAGCATCAAGTCATTGAAAAACAGACAACAGCTTTCAGCTTTCTGGGGACACTGAAAATTGTGCTGTTCACAAGCAAGGGTTATCTGTTTGCCTCAGCCTCGAACGGCTTTAGACAGACAAAGATGGCAAGCCCACCAATCAGGGGTTATTTTAGGTGGGTGACTAACACTGCTTCATCAAAAGGTTAACAAAACCTGCTCCAAAACATCACCATCAAGCACAAGGACATCCGTAGTACACACTACACAAACGCAGAGCGCTCCTTCGAACGCAATACTAAGAAGTTGTCCTAGAAGTGGGAGACCAAAGTCGAATTTCTATTTCAAATCCATCGTTAAGAGAAAGCGCCCAAGCTAGCGATGAGTGACTGTCTGTTGCTGCACCGCCAAAACCCCCCTAAGCCTACGCGCCGCCGAGGTCCATGAGTTTTACCAGGTTCTATCGTCTTCGTGCACAGAAAAAGAGGTTTCTAAAAGACCAAAAGGGGCAGCTGCTGCCATGATGGCCTCACGACCTAGAGGGCATGACCAGGCTGAAAAGCCATGCACTCCTAAGTCATTATCGTTGATACCAAGTATAACACCTTTCTCACCGAGTCATAACTAACCATGACTCATGGCGCGCCATAGATATAATTCTCCTCAGCCCGTAAAAATCGGGCCTGCAGCAAGTGGATGTCCATGCCTGCCATAGATATAATTCTCCTCAGCCCTCGGGCCTGCAGCAAGTGGATGTCCATGCCCTCAACTGCTACTTGTATTGTGCCCGTATATCCTCTCACCACTTAGGGGATCACTGGCACTGATACCCCAGCCTCGGCGACCAGAACGGCAGGGAAAAGTCACTGTACTTCCAAGTTTTCCAGGCCTGTCAGCGCTGGGGATAGCGGTACTCCATGGGCACATCAAACCTACCCAGTAAATGTTTGCGCGTGGCTTGCGCGGCTTGAACGCGACATGACCTACCACGTTTGAGTCGAAGTTGAACACGGGCAATAAAGCCCATCTTTGTGAAAAATGAAATCTTCAGAGCAAACGGAGTGTGTGACTTACCATGTGCTAGTGGGGCAAAAATTCACTATCAGAGCAGCGATTATTATTCACCATAGCAAAGATAGCCCAGAGCTATAAGATGTATTGTATTAGCATGAGACATTTGGCGTGGGTAAAAATTCACTCCTGGACTGTCCGTCAGACCAAATGACGGAACAGTCCTAGCGATATACGTGAGGGGCACAGGTTTTTACATACAAATCATCACTGGAATTCTACCTTACTGACCTGCGCTCGGTGCTCTTCATTATATTAGACCCGATGGTCAGGGCTCATTATGTGAAGTACAGGTTCCCCTTCGCATAACCTAATCAAGCAAATGAGGGGCACCAACCACAACTCCATCCCAGCATCAGACAACAAATAATATCGGTGTGGCAGTCTTACATACCCAGGCAACATTTT
>NW_008751900.1:0-51526 GCF_000715545.1 Opisthorchis viverrini | reverse complement strand
CACAACTCCACCCGCCATCCGGCATCAGACAACAAATAATATCGGTGTGGCGGTCTTACATACCCAGGCAACATTTTCACTGTTTAGGTACCGCACATTCGACCTAACATCTATACTGCGCTGGAATCTGTAACCTACTGGCAGCAACTCCGAGAAATAGAGACAAGGCAAATCTGAAAAGACTTGACCGATTTGCATTAGTCCGTACAAGCACGTGAAACCCGAATCTGAATGTGATCTACGAAATCCGACGAGAACAAATTTCGACAAGCAATTTAATTCATTCGGATTGCTATGAAAGACTCGCGGACCATTGACATATTCCCATGAATTTTTCAATCCTGTTTGTTTAAGTAACTCAAAATTGCAACAATAGCAACCGAGCGGCGATTTAAAAAATGGGCTGAAATGCTCCCTGTCCCCAATCTCATATTTTCTGTAACTGCCAGGTTGTGTTTACTATCTTTAGTTTCCAAAATATGTCAGGGTAAGTCCCTTTTTTCTCACAATTCACCACTCACTATAGGCATACATCCGGATGTGTATACTGAACCAAAGGAGCTTGGTTTCCAGGCCTATACGGGAGATTATTTGTCGTCCAAGTCTCTATACATTATACAACCCAAGTTAGAGGGCTCCCTCGTGGCGCAGCTTGGACCTTTGACATCCAAGCATTTCTACAAGATGGCGAGCGTTTCTGTTTATCTCAACTCGCACACAGTGTATATCAGGAAATCATACACCCCGCCACTTTATGCGCTTTGTGCAGTAGACAACGCTCACTTGGTTGCTCAACCGGATACTGTATTGGTGTGTACTTTCCAACTTTATATTCCTTCATCAACCCTGGTTTTCGCCAATGCATCCTGTTCCATAAACTGCGTTAATGGGTCAGAATGTGCCGCACGACTTGACCTTGACTTCCTGAAGCTCCAGTACTCTTCGTTGGCCTCAACGTTTACCGTTATGCTAGCATACAACGTGACAGCCTATCAGTTGCAGCAGGATCGAGGCGTAGCTCAATACAACGAACGGCCTGACATTACAGAATCCCTCATTTACCACTCGCAAACGCTCCCTCCTGTTACCGTTATAATCCAGCCAGAACTCGCTTGGCATATCCTTGTGAAAGATCACACGGATGTACCCCTCGTACAATGGGGACTACCGACCGTTCGCACTCAAGATTTATTCTCGCTTATCCTTAGTGTCCTTCTGGATTCTCCGGTTCAAGAGCTAAAAATGAAGTAAGGATTTGTGAATTTGGTTGGTATTTATCCCGTTTTATGAATAGCTAGTGCGATAGTAGAAAAACTAGATCATGCCTTTATCTCCCGATTTTCACGTTCATTGGTTTTATTCAGCTCTGTGTTTGTCGGTTTCGAATGACTTTTTCGACTTGGGCATCGGTCTCATCCACATAGAGCTAAAAGCGTTCGCGCATTTTCAACAATGCATTTTACCTCACGTTCCTCTGTGTCTCCGGTAGGTTTCACCATGTTAATCGGAAAATGAGGAGTACTATTGCTCATAATGCGTCCAAGAAAAGCGTTGTGCACTCTCCCAGGAATATGTCGCATACTGAAGTTTTATGTGGGAAATAATTAGGACCTTGTCCAATCCAACTGTAACCATGATGTCTTCTTGGAATCAATCCAGTAATGTTGGTAAATATTTTGCGGTACTATTTTGGCAAAGTTTCACAGAAGTATGCAGCATAACAGGACGACGTGTACAGTAATATATGAAGCAAAGTAGGCTTTTGAGTGAATGCGCACTGTTTATTCTGGAAGTTTTTGCCGCTAGCAGAGGACGTTTTACTCTCGGAAGACTTCACTCATGTCCGGCGGACTTCAAGCGCAGTGAATGTGATTGGTCTAAGCTTGTTTGTTGATAGGAATTGATAAAGACTTAAAAGCTGAACTAATGAAGCATTGGTTATGTGAATCAACGGGCAATATTGGATTCCTGGTTTGGTCAGCTGGGCGAGTGTCGAAAATTCTTGGCTGATTTTGCCTCGAGCTTCTTACTCAGGAGGTACCATGAGACAGTGTGCTGAAAATCTGAAGTCAGACCTAAGCCATGGCATGCTATAGTGGGTATTATTCCACTGTATCTGGTCTAAGCAGTGTTTCCGGTTTTTCGGTGTAATCTAGTACAGTAGTGTTGCATTCATTACCACCAGGTTTTCGCACACCTCGCATGTCCAGAGTCCGTCTTCAATGCTAAAGAAAACTTGAGATGTACTAGCATCTGTCCTCGGTTTTTCGGTGGAATCTAGTACAGTGGTGTTGCATTTATTACCACCAGGTTTTCGCACACCTCACATGCCCAGAGTCCGTCTTCAATGCTATAGAAAACTTGAGATGTACTAGCATCTGTCCTTGATTGAGAGAGATGTAGTTTGTTCTAAAACGTGCGGTTAACATCAAAGAAATGACTTCTGTCTTTCACCGTAGGTTCTGAAGGTAACTGCATGCACTGTTGACGTGTGAGATCTGAGAAGCAGTTTTCACTTTTGCGGCTTCCGTCTTCAAACATTTGATTTTCCAGGCACTTGAAGATTCTAACGACGCCAAAATGGTCATCCGACAGGGCTGCAACTGGTCGACTGCGGGCGAATGCTTTTCAAAGTTTTCATTGGGACAGGGAACATTTGATTTTCCAGGCACTTGAAGATGCTAACGACGCCAAAATGGTCATCTGACAGGGCTGCAACTGGCCGACTGCGGGCAAATGCTTTTCAAAGTTTTCATTGGGACAGGAGTTTAAAGCCGAATAATTTAATGTGAGAATCCGACGAGAACTGAGTGTTTTGGCAAATTCATCGCTGCTAGCGAAACGCTGAAGCAGTTGGTTGAGTGGTATGGTTTGACTGGCCAGAATGATCCTATGGTTGCCGGGTGGATCGTGTTTTTTCGGCAATTTAGGGCAGAACCAAACTTCTGTGCTCCATACCGTGACGGAATCAGAGCGCTTTTAAAGTTGATTTTGCTAAAATATTTTATATAAAAATAAGCGTATTTACTTCTGTTGCGAAACCGTGAACTGAGATTGCATCCCTAATACCATTTCTGTACCTAGCTTTCATGAGAACCGGGGGCTGTATGGATCAGGCAGGCTTGGAGAAGCGAAGTGTTCCAACGACGGGACACTCAATGGAAATAGATTAAAGGAAATCTTCCCCACAATTTATATTAGTAACTCCACAAGAGTGACCCATTTAGCAAAGGCGTATCACCTGATTGAAAGATATTTGGGATAAATTTATGCATTGATGATTACTTTCCATTGTAGCAACAGTAAAATAAGGTAGTATGATGTCTTGAGAATGGGGAATCGACTTAATCTTATCAGGGTTTTGGCTGAGGTTTTTCAATTTGTGCTGGATGAAATCCAGGAGGGATAAGTAAAGAAAAACAACCCATCCTTAACATGACAGCAATATCCTGATGGAGAGCAAGCTTGAGACCTATTAAGGAGAATTCGGACAGGGCGAAGTTTATTCATACCTGAAAAAGAAAACCAGTCTTCCGTCGTCGAAAAAACCTCCAGGTGTACTAGAAAGAATTGCGACACAAGATAAATTCACGAAGAATTTCGAGAAAACTTAACGTTGTTGAAGTTCGACGATCCTGAGTCGGGGACGTTAACGGGGTTGGTGTTTGGAGCCATAATGAATTATGTCCGGTTTTCACATGATTAGAAAGCAGTGAATTGGCTGGTGACGTAAGTTCAAAAGTCCAGAGTGGCATTGTCCGTAAAGATACAGATAGAAAAGGTGGTGGACGATTGAATTCCGCTTCCATAAAGTATGAGGAGTGTGGAAGATGGTGCAGATTTTCGGTGAACTCGAATGCTCATTTTCCGAGTGTGACAGGCAGTGGCGTTCATTCTTATATACATCGTTGAAAATGGATTCTGAGGTCGTTGGGAACGTAAAGCTCTGCAGTTGGGCCGGATTTACTTTGAGCCGCGACAGCTGAAAGTCAGTAGAGGGACGGGAAGCTCGTAAACAGACCACAAATAATATCTTTAAACGGACACTTCACCCCTAAAATGGAAGAATTGAAGAGAAAAACGTTTGGAAGTTGAAGTTTACTAGATCCGGAGATTCGGGTCTCAGTGTGGAACAAAATGGAGGACGAGATGGGGGAAGAGGATCGTTCGGCTGAGGTACTACTGCAGTTCAGTCTGTGGTCGTTATACTGTTAACTTTAGCGTTCGCCTGAGAGATCAGAACGAGTTATCCTTTCGGTGTAAATGTTCATGTTTGTTCGGTGAGTGATATAGACCGGCATCCCATCTCAGAGTCTTGGAGTGATGAATCAAATGGCGTTCCTGTAAGTTGGGCGAAATGTTACTGACTTTGTTAGATCAGGTATCAAATACACGAATGTAAGTCAAATTGTCTAGCAATTACAAGCAACTTGGACAACAGTATCGATTCTAAGCGTCTTGGCGGAAATGTGCTATCATTTCGCTCGATTTGGAGTATAGTTGCCTGTTAAATGTTCAGAGCGTGCTGATTCCAAGGTTGGGTCCAAACACAACGAAAGCAAATGTAGCTCTCAGTTTATTTTCAGCGCTGGTGTTTGTGAAAACCAATTTATTTCGCGTTCTATATCTATGAAAACATTTGTTTTTTGCCTTCCTTCTGATGGGCCCTTGAATTCTCATCCGTCGTTTTTTTCACACAGTGAACTGCAAAAGCGTCCTGACTGCTTAGAGACCAACCAATAAAACGTCGGCTGAAATTATATAGCGTTGTTAGGCAAAGTTACTATTCATCTTATCTGAAACTTAATTCTAGGTTTATTAACTTATCTAACAGATCTACTGACGGATTTTTCGGAGCCTCGCCAATGACCAACGACACTGTTCAATAGACTTATATCAGGTGCAAAATTCCTATTTTCAGTTTACTTAAGTGGTGGTTATTTATCTCCTTGGTATGTTTCTAGCGTTCAATTGTTTTTTACGGATATTTTAAGCATTTCTTTTTCCTCAAATATCAAGCTTTAATAGACCGTAAAGCCGTAATTGTATGTTGTTTGTTGGTGGCCGTTATGGTCGCTGGGGCCTATTTGTGTTTCGCGAGCGCCACTCGCTTCCTCGATAAAGTTCCTTGATTTCTTACTTATCTTCGCCTCTTATTTGCACTTGGAACTCAAAAAATTAAAAGAGAAGTTTTTAAACAATGTGTCGGTCCACTGTAATAGTGCGGGTGGTGTAAATAAATTAATGGATGGAACTGTTCTATGGTCATATCAGTCACAAATTATGCAGCGCGGCCGATAAGATTATGCAGACAAATTAGTTTGGGCATTCATCGTTTAGAAGAGAATTTTAGTGGCTGGGGTAGTTCAGGTGGCTAGTCTGAAGACTAAGCGTCGCCATGCATACCACGTACTACAGCTGCTAATTCCCAACAATCCGCAGTAAGATCTGCACAGATGTTCACCCAGTCTTGCTTCCAACACGGAATATCGTAGAATGACCAGAGGCGAAGTTAGTTTACGCTGTTCTCGACAGAAGACACCTATATTCTCGGCCTAATGTCGGTGGCAATTCTAATGCCAATGTGAATCTGATTTAAGGGCTTTTGATCAAGAAATATTATTGTCTATTTACAGTCAGAAAAACAAACACAAGGGCAGAGTTCTTTAGTTTCTCATGTGCGTTGTTTACGTACAGAGTTATCCTGAACTGGAATTTATGCCTTTGTGCGCAGTTCATTTTGGAAAGAATTTATCGTAAAATCCTCACCGCTATGGGCTGGCAAAACAAACAGCCTTTATAAAACCGTTTTACAGAGTTGGTTTTGTGAATGTTGGATTACTAACTCGGTGTCAGTCTAATCGAAACAGTCCAGCAAGATTAAAAGTAACTGCTGATTGTTTACGCATCTTTAATGATGTCATCATGAAATCCTGGCAGCCTCTCATGCCACTGCTTCTTAGTGCGGCGTCTTCAACTTTTTCCACACTGGCAGAGGAAAAGTCGAAAAAAGCTTATCACGGGCCCACTGGGTACACGATGCCCATCCCGTTTCGTTTTCGCTTACATCAATACTCAACAGTGACCATCACAGCGCAACTGATTAGTTAAACATTTCTTTTAGCCTGTTTTTAGGAGGACCTCTTGAAACGCGTTACTGTATATGTGCACTCCATATCCTTTACTGGTAGAGGTTTGCCATTATAAGCGCACTGATCTTCCCATATAGTATCTTATCCAAATTCAATTGCTATTTGTATGCTCATCGTCTAAATCATTGTGTTGCTCTTTTGTCTATCAGATTATCTATTCTCGTTATCAATTGCTTCGGCAGTTACGGAAACTTCGTGCTATATCATATTTTCGGCTGACAAGTATGGTTTTCCGAGTTCTATTTTCGTTATCTCCCTCATCCATGGATTCTCTTGGTTCCTCTCTTTTTATGCACAATGCCGTACACAATATTTCACTGGACCATTTCCCTTTCCTAAGCACTACTCAACTCCACCTTGACGACTGCGTTTCCTTTCTGAGTTGCGTCTTAAGCAATCACGTCAACCTGTCTAACTGTCATGCATATGGGCTCTGACATTCCCGTTCCCTTAGGGAAACGCCATCCTGTATCTGGTCCAAATATATTGTAGAAGAACTGAGATGTCGTTGTTCAACAGAAGCGGTCGATTAATCTGTCCATGTGCGTACCGCAACCCAATCGTAATTATAAATAATAGGCCACGGAAATAATCTAGTGAGGTTGACACATTATCATCAGTGCCACTAGCAACCAAGTGAGTGGTGAAGAAGGAAACTCATTCACTGTGTACGATGAACCGCTAGCTTGGAGAGTTTGCAGCCGGTCAGTTTGTTTAATTAATTTTCATAGATATGGTCCGTGGGGTGCCGATTCGCAGCAGTTACCAATTTTTTCGTGTTGAAAGTACGTTGGGAAACTGCAGGGGGACCGGTGAAACTGAATACGACTCGTTTGGTCTGTTTTTGCAGCTATGGAAGTTTGTGCGAAAATGATTGATAAGCTTGTTTCTACAAGGCAAAGGAATATGCTTTCCCGATTTTTAGTTTTTCTTATTCAGGGAGGTAGTCAGCGTAGGGTGGTCGAATCGAATGATAGGTTTTCTTCCAGTCTCGAATTCTGCTAAGGCCGAATGTCCTGGAAGTGAACGTTACCTTCTAAGTGTTAATAAAGAAGCAAAAGATCCATCTGTTGGTCATTCAGTCTCAGTTAACTTAACTGTAATACCACTGGATGGCTTGGAACTTTCTTCAAGATGTTTTCACGTTGAATACCAAGAGCGCTTTGCTACAAGGAAGGCATTACGATATCCAAGTCATATTTCAGTTCATATGTTTGTCGTAAGCAGTATCGTTGCGGCCGTCGGAGGTTATCAAATAAAGCAGTGAGGTTTTGGTTATTCTGCCTCTTCAACTGTAATCGAATCCTCTACCTTGTCTATTTCTCTTGAATTGAGGTGAACTGGCGGTGAACGGGGTGACATTTTTATTTGCAGTGATCCTCATCCCAAGCAAGAGACCGGTCGTTTGTGCAACAGAAAACACTAATGCCACGTGTTCATAGGAATCACCCCCTCCCAGCGTTTTAAATACTGTCCACACGGAGTACTAATCTCGACTAGTTTCACAAAAGTACTCTCCTCTAGGATGAAGCGATGTGGTAGGTAGTATAAAGCACTTTTATGCAGACGGTTTTTCGTGGATGAATTACCCCAGCAATCGTAAATGCAAATAGTCTATTGCGATGCAATTTTACACAGTTCAAAAGGTCTGCATGGATCTTACAGCCAACAGTGGCATCGTGTATCATTCTTTCCCGTCGTGGAACCATGAGTAGATCCCTAGTCTAATGTATTCCAATTTTTCTTTCTGGTTCCCATCCAACTTAGTGCCTCAGCATGACATTGCGGTTGTCGGCGGTCCAGACTAACCAGCACGATGAAGCTATTTTCTTGTAGGCTGATCATTTTGCACTATCCTCCAAGAAAGGTGTATACGTTTTCTACTTATTGGTATGCACATAAATGTGCGTTGTTTGTTCAGAAGAGAATCAAACTGATCTTTACTTACGTTGGTTCCTTGGCCTTTTAGGTAAAAACTTGTGCTAGCCAACGAGTGCTTATAAGTAACGGTCTGTAGGAGGCACCAGAGTAATCCTGTCATTAGCCTCTAATCCTACAGTGTTGGTTTGCTAACAGTTCGTTGTGACTCTGCGGAAAACAGTGAATATGGTCAAACTAAGGGACACAGGACCGATTCCATTAGCTGCGCCTGCTGACAAAACATTGTGGATTGTTTTCAGCACTAACCACACCCCTACAAATAGGGGAGCCATTTGCTGAACTTAGACGTCGGACAGTTACAGCTGGATCATCGCCAGGTTGAAGTTGACTGCTTTTCAAGGTCGTGTGTCGTTTGATAAATCCAGGCAGTATGAAGTTTCCCATGCAATGACCATGTGTTTTGACAACGTGCAGCTGACATATATCTACCAATCCTATCGTTTCATTCGACCTCACTGCACAGCTAACCACCAAACGTGTCTAGCTGTAACACCCTTTTGATGTTTAGTTGTCATGTCACTTGAAGGAAGCATGAGGGTTGAGATACTACCAGTTGACCTAGCTCTAGACAGGAGCAGTCGTTTGAACCACGGACCTCCCAGTCAGTAAGCTCACACCTTAAGCACTGAACTTTCTCGAGCTGACCATTCATCCACTGATGACAAGTCCATCTAGACTAAGCGTAATTTGTAGTGATTGCTTGGAGCATATAAAGTGCACATTTTATTACCTGAATTAGTTAGTTCAGAAGTACCCATTGTCTGGCCGGAAGAGGTTCTAACAGTTCTTTAATGAAGAGGTCAGTAAATTATCAGATTGGATAGTACTCGATGAGTATGCTACCAATCTATGCGTGCATATTGGTATTGAATAGCCTGTGTGCATTCTTCATTCGAATGGCCTGACCGCCTATCCGACTGTCCAAGCAGGCAGACTGAAACTTCCAATACTCACTCGCATACATGGACTAATTAGTTGTAAATGACATAATAATAGTGGCATTAGCGATGATAATAGTGGTCATGCAATACATTCTATCTGTGCCAACTTCTGGGCGTATTAAAGCGAAGCCTATTTGCTATAGGGCAGAATCATAAGTAATATGGTCGCAAATATGGGCTAATGATTTCTTGTGAGTTATGTTCCACTGCGTGGGTACATTTCTCCGAAAGGTGATTCTTGGTGTGCATAATTCTTACATTAGTCCACTCTCATAGGAAATGACTAGCTAAACAGAATGATCTGGTTATGTTCCACTGCGTGCGTACATTTCTCCGAAAGGTGATTCTTGGTTTGCATAATTCTTACATTAGTCCACTCTCACAGGAAATGACTAGCTAAACAGAATGATCTGCCGCTGCACATGTTATATCGTTTGTCCTATCCGGTGCATTAAATCTGAGTCTTTTCGGCCTCGAGTGTTTGTGGAACTGCCATCACATATTCTTCCTTATAAATTCGCTGATACGAAAGCATTCTTCCGGAAATAAAGCATTCTTCCGGGGATTCAACAAAGAATTCATTAATCAGTCACACGATATAGTGTGAATGTAACAGTACACGGATAATGTAGCAACTATGTGGGCCAAATGTTCTCTGGGCAGTACTCGTCGAAAGCAACCTTAGTCAAATGGATGTAATAGGTAACGATATACGAAATAAAGAAAAATTTTGTAGTTTCAAGAATTTAAATACCTTTAGGGATTTTCACACTCCAGACGTGACGCTCATAAAAGATCGGTCACAAGGTCAACTGATTTGAACCCACTTTAGTTTAATCAATAACTTTGGTTCTCGGAAGAAATAGTCATTGTGTATACTCGTAATGCACTACTCATAAGGGCCGCTGCACATGTTATATCGTTTGTCCTATCCGGTGCATTAAATCTGAGTCTTTTCGGCCTCGAGTGTTTGTGGAACTGCCATCACATATTCTTCCTTATAAATTCGCTGATACGAAAGCATTCTTCCGGAAATAAAGCATTCTTCCGGGGATTCAACAAAGAATTCATTAATCAGTCACACGATATAGTGTGAATGTAACAGTACACGGATAATGTAGCAACTATGTGGGCCAAATGTTTTCTGGGCAGTACTCGTCGAAAGCAACCTTAGTCAAATGGATGTAATAGGTAACGATATACGAAATAAAGAAAAATTTTGTAGTTTCAAGAATTTAAATACCTTTAGGGATTTTCACACTCCAGACGTGACGATCGTAAAAGATCGGTCACAAGGTCAACTGATTTGAACCCACTTTGGTTTAATCAATAACTTTGGTTTTCGGAAGAAATAGTCATTGTGTATACTCGTAATGCACTACTCATAAGGTTGCTGAAAATTCTTCGACAGCCCACAAACGGCTTCGGCCTTCTTGGGGCTCATCAGTCACGGAGTTTCCGTCAACCCTGTGTTATGCTTGAAACCAAATTGCACGAAATCAGCCTAATACACTCATTTACAAACAAATTTGGTTTTGCGAAAGACTCACCTAGAACCCAGCTGAGTCTCTCGTTTGTGATGTCATTATAGTTTAATTCACTCTACATAGGCTCTCTATCGACACCTTTAACAGTAGCGTTGGGGAAAATAGCGCGAGTACAGTAAATATCCTTGTGAAAGGCCCTGTCGTTGACCACCTGCAATTTGTTGAAAAGGTGTTTTTTATAATTAGTGGTATCGTNACAGTAGCGGGAAAATAGCGCGGGTACAGTAAATATACCTTGTGAAAGGCCCTGTCGTTGACCACCTGCAATTTGTTGAAAAGGTGTTTTTTATAATTAGTGGTATCGTGGATGATACATCATACTAGGGCAGTCGCATTCCTCGATTTCTAATCACTCATACCGATTACTTGAATTGTTTAGGCATTATGCCTCTGGGCCTCTCCCTGTATTACTGTGTTTTTCTGTCACCAATTACTGTTCAATTTTCAATGCAGCTCCAATCATGAAAACCTGGTGTATGCCGTGGCACATGAATCACGTCGTTCTTGAAGTAATTTTCGGTTGTTGCAGAATAACTCAGAGGCCAGAGTGCCTAGTTTCAAGATGTAACGCATGTTGCTGTTTATCACAAATTTCTGTCTCTCCTGCATCGAACCAGAGATTCCTATTAAAGTTGCGGGGGAATTTGTTCGTTAGAAATTGGTGTACAGCGATTATTAAGTCTTTCAAATACTTGTAACTGTACATGGCTATCTGCATTCCGCATATATCGAGACCCATTGATAAGCTGCATTCTCAATGAGTTGCTGGTTTTTATTTTACTGGTCGTCAAGATCATTTGAAACTCGGTTGAGTCGAAGAATTAGTTGTTTATGTAGTTGTACACTACCTTGCAAATTACATTGGCACCAATGGAAGATGTAGATGAATGTCAGCCTCATCTCTTCGACTGAATGCGATACACAAAAATCGTCTCATAAATATAATGAGAACCCGGAAACTTCACCTGCTTGGTGAACCACAAGAAGAACGAAACCGCTGGTTGTTTGTCAAACTATCGTAGCCTTCACTCATGATTGAACAGGGCCCAGCTGGAAGATAGTGTTTTTATGTCGTTTCTCCCTTAAAGGATGCTTTTTTCGAAGTTCTTTATAACATATCACACTTTCAACTGGCTAGAATAGCAGATCCATGGCCATGTTGTGCTGTCTGTTGGCTGGGCCATCCTTTCTGATTGTGACAGCGTTATGGCGAGACGAGATCTCCGCTTATTTGTTTGATTCGCTGCTAGATTTTCATACCCTTGCTCATAAAAGTCATTCGCGTGACCTGCGGCTTGGTTTGTTTTGCACATCCAACTTCGTTGATGAGGTCACCTGGCCCGATAGCCGAGCAAAAAATTGTACTAACCTTAATCTCTGGTCGTATCTATTTGCGAGTTCGGATGGGTTTATAATGCTTAGCTTTCTTTGTTGGAAAAATTTTAATGTGATCTACCAGCCTACCTTAATATAAATCTCGTGGAATAAACTTTTTACGAAACGTACACATTTCAAGGTCCTTAGTTTTGATGTTAGTCAAAACGAATCGAATTCACTCTCCATAACTTACTTTTGATAGTAGTTTGTAAGTCCGTTTTTCTCTACCTTCAGCTCTTGCTTTGTTTCTGTGTTTGAAGTTCCAGACGACCGTTGGATCTGAAAACGAATCCAGTTCCTTATCTGGAGGGTTCCCTCCGTGTTTTATTTATTTCACAACAGTTTCCGTTTTTACGTCTTTACCGTTCGAATTTTGCTGACGATTAATTATACCGACCGATTTCGTAAATAAATGCTCCTCCAACTGTCTGTCGTGAGGTGACTGACTGAAAACAGTTGAATAAAATTCGCCTAGCTGCCTTTGACCCTATGCATTAAAGGTTTGACTAGGCCTGCAACCTCTCCGTCGTTTCTAATCAGTCGGAAATACCTAATGAGTTTCTTATACCCAAACTGATTCTGGAGACACCGACTGCGCGCTTATATCTAGGGCTTTGACTTTTGTTGGATAACCACGCGACTGGACTCTGCATTCGCTTACCGGTTCGACAGTATCAGACGTTAGTTATCACTACATAGCCGCACATACTAATACAATGGACTGGGGGTGTTGCGCGATTCCTTAGAGACCCAGTAATGGGAACAGAATACGCCAGATGACTGCATTTTCAGTTGAGCGAAAAAGCATTTCATGTGCTTCAGTAAATGCCATTTCACCTATTTCCAAAATCCAATATGGGACCAGATTGTGAATCATAGGTATTTATCACTCTCTTCGTTGCGCTTTCGTACGTCATTTGAAGTGGATTTTGGTAAAGTTATTTCATATACATATATGTATATATATACTGTTTAGAAAACTGAACCCGTCTCTCATAGTAGGTATTTTGCTATTACAAAACGGGTGTTACTTTGACCATCCATAGATAATTACAGATGTTGTAGCTGCTAGTAATTTACAACTCGGACTCAAACGATTTCGGGCGAATCAACATTAGTATACTTGATTCGCGCATGGCAAGTTGAAACAACAAGATATTACCTTTCTGCTCAAGTTCAGAATGTTGCTTCATCTTCTGGGTAGGTCCTAAAGAGCACAACGAAGTCCTGAATTCCTGAAAGTGTGTTAATGGACCTCAGCCGCGGTTAAGCCAATGGGTCTTGAATGACTTGTTGGCTTTTTCCGGTTCCGGTTAAGGAGAACCTGCGGGTTGTTGACAAGATGTCATACTAATTGGCCTATTTCTGAGTGATTCGTGTATCTTCCGAAGCGGGCCAGGTTTATCGGTAACCAGAATTTAAGGATTTCTTGTATTAGCAGTGTATCATTGAGTTTTATCCGTCAGTCTTGCCTCGCCTGTAAATCAAGCGTTTGATTTGTTGTTTTGACTTGCTTACCTTTGGTTGGATATTGTTGCCCTGGTTTATCATCTCTGGGGACAGAATACGGGGATTATACTTTGGTAGTACGAACGATATGCAGATCCTATGGTGGAATTGATCTTTCCTGCTCTGAGGAGACCGCTCGAAATTACTAATAATCTTCGGGTGTCACCTCTTCAATAGGACAGCCGTACTTCGCAAAATGCATGCATTTACAAACTAGGTTTGTATCAACGCCGAACGCGTCTGAATTAGATCGACCAATTATTTTTTCAACAGTGCGTTCTGAAATAACAAAGTAGAGGGAAAATTGAAGACTATCTAATCGATAAGCCCCAAGAAAAAACCAGCCATAGGATAATTTTCAGTAACCTTGTTCCGTTGGGAAGTCAACCGTACGTTTTCTAGTTCTTCAGAAGCCACTTCAGACCACTAGTCAAGGCTGTGTTTTCTGTGTTGGCCTCTCTTGCAAAGGAGTTTACCGTTGAATTACACCTTTGGTGACTGCAAGTTATCGCTTGCAGGTGGTGCCTCATTAAGACATGCTGTCTTGAGAGACTAAACCAACAGACCAATTTTTGGACAGATTTTGGAAAGGTAAGTTCTTTAAGAAAAACGAACGGCGTCACGCCAGTTAGTGCGTGCTGATCATACAGCATGCAGCCCACTGCACTTCACTGTAATTTGATATAGTACCATAGTAGCACGCTAATCTCTCCTTTCTGATCTATGGTGCTTGCAAAAGTGAAAATATTTATGACGGTGTTGTGCACAAGATCGGATACAAAGGACTCTCGTTGATGCTCATGAAGTGGTTTCGTAACTGAGTTCCCAAATTTTTGTCTGTGTTCGATAAAGTGGGCTTCGTAAGGATTGATTAATTCTGTAGCAGGTATAACAAAATGGGTCATAATATTGCCCCAACTTAATCAGTGTATTGCCAGGTACTATTTGCTTGTACTTTCGATGGAGAGTTTTTCCTGCCACTCCAACTCAGATCATTTAGATCGCTTTTTGTAGGTGGCTGGCGACGGAGGGTTACTATAAACCATAGAGTACTGGATTTTGTATTCTCTGTATCATTCTTGGAACGTTTTCCCAAGCGACGTTTGGTATTTACGGTTCTGCCATGCCAAAATATCTCCTGAAATCAAAGCATGTTCTCAGTAATAGTAACGATAACAGTGATAATAGCGGTGTAGTAGCCATGTTAGTAACAATTTTGGTAATAATACTAATAAGAAAGAATATTTGTGACAACAACAACATAGTAATCTTCCACGATATACCGGTAAGGAGAAAGGGGTTATCTAATTCTATACTGTGTGTCCCAGTTTTCGGAGCATCTCTCACTAAGTCGGGGCTGACGGAGAGTGCTAGTATGAAACCACCTAGGGGAGTGGATTATCTCCAACGAGATCTATGTTGAACAGGATTGTTATGAACTTCCCTGAGCAGAGTGGCATAGAAGCAAGGCAGCTATTTCTATCAGTGCGACTGCTAGTTGTTTACTGATCTAATAGGAGGAATATTTTTATAAATTCCACTGCTCCAAATCTTCAACGTTCATGTCTTTTGCTGTTCCAGATTGGTGCTTGGACCAACTTTGCGTTACCGATTTCAAAATCGAGCCCCTTCCGAACAAGCCAAGTTCTGGAAAATCCAAGTGACCTCCAAGCGATATGGAGCGCTAATTCGTGTCCGACGGATAGATGGGGAGTCGTCCAGACACGACATCAGCAGGTACGACTAGCTAGTGTTGTGCATGTTGTCCACACTTCTGATTCGCTTTTTTCCGAGCATTCTATTCAACCATACAGAGCACTTTGTTAGCGTTAGTTAGAAACAGGTCCCACCAGAGCAGGATATTTTTTTACGGTTCGACCGCCTGAACACTTTTAGGAACGCCTAATGGGTTCTTTGGGTTCTTCGTTGGTGACACTCCTACATCATCCCACCTGTCGCCATAATTTGTGCCATCCCATTCAGAGTTAAGAAGTAATCCTCTCGAATTACGTAACGTCCAATCACTCCCACGGGACGAGGGTCGGGAACAAAAACTTTGCACGTGGCCTACAGGCGCATTCCATGCGCGACTGAGTGTACTCGATCGATTGACTGATAGCGCATTAGCGATTAGCTTAAACGGATTGTCTCGGAACACAGTCATGACCGCTTAAGAGAATGTGCGAATCAGCACGGACACAAAATTACCTCAGTTATTGGACCCTACCCAGTACTGACTCAACAAAACATTGATTCAGGGACTTGTTGGTGTGGTGGTTTTTGCTGATAATTGGCCACGGATGTGGTCATATGGTGAGACAAAAGTTTGTGACTCCAACCATTTAGCTTCAAAACAGAGATTGCACAGTAATTTACCTTGAACACAGTTGGTGCTTGTTATAAACATGTAATGTGCCTGACACCGCAATCCTATGGACGGCAATACTATCAATCGCATGGTGAGTGAAATACCATCATGTTCCCCATTAGCAATTGAAAGGGAACATTAGTATAATACAACAGAACGAGTATGGTACTAAACTAGGGCCTAAAGATAACGCCAATACTTTCATGATGAACAGATAACTGTTGTTTGTCCTATCATGCCTATCCCCGCATCTTAGCCCTTTGCATGTTATCCAGCTGATCTAATTCCCTTAGTTGTACATCATTTCCAAGGAATTGCACCCTGCACCACGTTCGGCTCCGCGCAAACTGAATGTTGTTGCCTGACCATGGGAAGACGTTCAGTGGTTCGATCACGGTTTTCAGGCAAATCCCTGATGTTAGACATTGATAAGCATGGAATGTATTCCGCTTGGCAACCTCATTGTTGATGCCTTTGCGTAGCGCGCCAGATTTACCGATGCCGCCACGAACAGTGTTTGTAAATGGCAACTATGTCAAGCCGGTATCTGAATAAAACGCTTTCCATTATGATGTTGAATGTACCTCAGCCTTCAGTTGGAAGACCTTCCAGCGATACATGGTAAATCGACAGATTCTTTACCAAACCTTTCTGAAGTGATGCCTTTTTTCTTGAAAATGGACATGCGCTTGGGTCGACGTAAATTCGACAAGTATAAAGTGTTAAGTAAAGCGGATAGGGGCAGATTTCCTGCTTCTCTGTCCTACTTTGGTTTGCGTTTGTGCATAACCTTTGGCCAATTATCCTGGCGACTATTTCCAACAATGCTGGTCTCACGCTCTTAGCCACAAAACCAGGCTGTTCTTGTGGTGAACACTTTGTCGTTTGTTAATATAATGAATTTGGCAGTTCGGGTCATCGTTGTCGTCGTTGACGACTAAACACAATTACTACAGATTGGTGCACACATTGGGTGAAAATTTATTTCAACCCGTTTTGGCTTCATCGACTAAAATCTCTTTTACTGAGACTAAAATGTGATCAGGTTTTAGTTGTTTCGTCTAAAGTCATAGTCTGTTGTAGAACTCAACTTGCTTTTTCACGCTTTGTGGTCCTCTCCGACTCGACTGTAGTTATTTTTTATGCATGCACTTTGGACCTTGGTGTTGGTGCAAGTTCTACTCCTCCTCCCCCCAATCTCAGCAATGGGTAACGATTAACGTAGCAGTCGTTCCGTATTTCCTTGATTGACAGGAACCAAGGCCTACGGACTGACGCCAACAAGTCACCATGACTGACTCACTTCGGTAGCTCAAAATGTTGCACACCCATAGTCCCACCGGCACTCAGACAACTCAGACAGTACAACTTGATGTGCTTGACTTCCTCACCTTGTTGGGTTGGGCCCTAGACAATTAATTAGAAACAACGATAACTTCTAATTAAAATGTTGTCCATCAAACTAAAAACTGACACCATTTTTCGCTCGACTTTTTTGTTTCTAAGTTATGGGTCTCTTACTAGCTCTTCTCATGCTCAGCAGCGATACGCTCCGTAGGCAACACACACCTTAGAAGTTGAAAATAACAGGTACTCCAGATTGCTCGAAAACGTCTCTCACACTGTGAATGCTGAGTGAATTTCGGTGTGATCTCTGAATAGGTCTCAAATGACTGAAACCGCTGAATAAATATTGCTGACCGAAGATTTATTGAGTGGTGGAAAACTCCGGAGTATTCTCTACAGATTAATATTGTCCAGCCCTGTATACTACTTTTGTTCGGTCCGCTCGGCCTTGTTTTCCTTTACAGGCTAAAAAGCTAGTGATATGAGTGTGTATCCGTGAAGCCACATTGCCATCTGGACCCATTCATCCATTATTCATGTTCCTCCACCCACTGTGGCGTGAGTTTTGGTCTTATGGAAGTCCACTTGTCAGATCTTAGGCGATGCCTATTTACACACCATTTCTCCTACTGTGATGTGCAGCGAGTCATTTATCATTGTTTGTCACAAGCACGCGGAATGCACCCAAAGCTGACATAGCCACAGATGTGTTTCCGAAGAGCTAGCTAGTCAAACCGATTACCGTGAATGTGTGTGCAGGTTTTCTGTCCTTTTGAACCTCTTGTTCTCCCTTGTCGGTCATGTAGCCCCTTTCAACTGGAGCGAACACGCTTTGACAACTAAGATTAACATTGACAGCAAGCAGAGATTCCAGCGTGGCTCGCTCCAGCTTTCCTCTTAGAGGAGGAAGATGGGACCTGCAGATAATGGTCTGTTGCTAGGCTCGTCACTCATTCAGAGGCATATTTCACTTCAAAACCAGTACTTTCCTCTGTTGTTATGTGTGGGAATGCCTGAATGTATCTCGATAGTTGTCTATTTGCCATCTTTATTTTGCTTACTACGGTATTCAGTCTATCTCACACGGATAGGACACAGTTACGTTTGAAACTCCTAAAATGGTAGGCGTGACCAATTCTGGTGTTTGAGTCCTGTTTCACACATTTCCAAACTGTCAGTCTGGGCATTCTGTTATGGGTGCAAGGTTCATTGCGAATGCAGTGGACTGTCAGCTGTTTTAGGTTCTGCTACGTGGTTGGGAATGCAGTTGGGAATGCGTCTTTCCAATGAATTGCGTGGCGGAGAAATTTCTTTCGTGTTACTTACTGATTCATCTGGACTATCCACGTTTTTACAGCATTCTTGATCCCCGAATTCTCAGGTACTGTATCACAGGGAGTTCTAGAGTAGTTTGGTTTGAAATCAAGATTTCATCCTGCGAGTGAATCCATTCTGTGTTTAAAAAACCGGAAATCACAGTACAGCTGTTTTCATCGAACGAAAAAAAACGAAATCTCAAGGATTTCAGTCGAGTTTAACAAGAACGACTTACACTCAGAGAGTCCGTCCCACCATGAGTCATTCAAGCGTTTAGTCCACTTCTTGTGATCTGTCATTGACTGCTCCCTTGTTGCTTGACGTCCACGTTACTTCCGAGCGGATTACTTCCTCACATGGCCGCCTACACAGTGGGGTCGTATTAAATTACTCCTCTGGTGATTTTCAGTTAAGGACTACGCTTTTAACTATAAATGAAAGTATAGCGAGGACCGTCGCCGAACTAGTTCGTCCTCAGTGAATGTAAGGAGTTGATAATAAATGTGCAGCCTTCTTCCATGGTGCGAGATCACTTTCTCTTTCAGCCAGAGCTGAAAGAGCTGACAATAACCAATATATGATAACGGTTGGAGTATGTGATATTTCTAAATGCTTATATCAGTAGACCAGAATTCAATTTCATCCATGTATTTTGAAGCTTTCTAAATCAAAGCACCAAATTTACTGTGGGATTCTGTTACACCAAGTCATTTAGGCCAAGGCTAAGTTCATCATAACGGAATTGTGTCTGAAACATGCACGGAAAATCACTACTGCAGAGTTAAGTGGTCACTCTGTTACTCCGCAATGTTACTCGTAGACTTTTGGTAATTCGCTGGTAAATAAGTGCAACAAATGCATGCGATCTTACCAAAAGTCTGTTTTCCACAGGAGATGTGCAGTCGAACAAAATTCGGAAAATGGCCGCGGCAAAAGTACGCGGTCGTCCTGATCTCATATCTTTGGGAAAATGTTTATTAGCCCGGAAATGGGGATCAAACCTATCCAAGTGAAGATCGATGAGGTGTGCTCTCCAATAAAATCCACATTTATACGTAAACCTAGGAACTGTCCTGATCAACCTATCGACTCTTGTTTCCCTCAGATGACGTGACAGCGTGCTACAAGTGTCCATTATCACCTTGACCGTGTCGAATCATATAGCAGATAAAACCGACAGAAAAATCCACTGAATTTACAGCCTAAGGAGAAAGGCGTACACCCACATTATCCTGTACTCTGCTTTCATAACTCTGCTATTTTTCGTATATTCCTTATAGAATGAAAATAATTAAATACAATCTTAGGATAAGCTATATCACTTCAAATGATAGTTATAAGACAAACTCACTGACATTTTTCGTCGCGTAACCACGGTCGCTTGTGTCCTTTCGAATTCTCCAAGGTTTTCGAACTACTCATTCTGACCTGCGGTGTTACACACTGCGCTATAAGGTGCATCATTAAACTATTGAGAATTCCGTGTTTTCTAGTCTGGTGCCATCTGTCTACACAAGCTCTCTTGAATAAATCAAATGCGGGCGCATTTAGATGACTCGGTTGGCTATATACCTAA
The DNA here is from genome assembly GCF_000715545.1 of Opisthorchis viverrini. Classification (NCBI taxonomy): domain Eukaryota; kingdom Metazoa; phylum Platyhelminthes; class Trematoda; order Opisthorchiida; family Opisthorchiidae; genus Opisthorchis; species Opisthorchis viverrini. Next base: position 31,451 of record NW_008751900.1, on the reverse strand, counting down.
TTGATCAGCATAGTACCCGTCCAGTGATTGTATGATTTCGGGGTTCGTAGTTGTGGCCTTGCTTTTTCAGGTTAGTGCCACAACGTTGAAGGATCATAACAGTGGCGTACCGAAAAAAGCCTGAATCCTGCGTGGCCGCGTGCCCCATATAAGCTTAGACAATTAGGATGGCTTACCTACTAAACTGGGTCACTAGTCCAGATCGAGTAACTGACTTGTAGCTATTCCAGCATACTGCACCTTGGCCTTAGTTATCCTGTGTACTAACCCTGCCTTTCTGGGGATAGAAGATTCAGGCTACCGCCTGGGCGTCAATTTTCAGATAGGAGGATGGGTGGCAAAATTCTCTTTGTATCATTACTCGCTTGTTCCCAATAAACTTCCAGCTGAACAACGTCTCATGAAAGCAGGTCTGTTTAAGGCGACATCCAAGCATGTTGAAAAACAAGGTTTTCCCGGGCAGTTTTCGAGTTTTCTTATAAAGTTTAGGAAGCAGAGATTTGGAGGCCGATGTATTTGTCACCTTCGCTTTTCTGCAAAATTACCTAAGTTGAGCTAGTCAGTAGACGTTGTGTAGTTTCGCCGCGAGGTTTGTAACTCGCCCTTCAAGGAAAGATTGAAAGAGCACCATTTCGAGCGATCTGAACAATCAACGGCTACATCAAAAATCAGTGAGGCCTGAGTGACTTACTTATATGCTCTTGGTTGTAGGCTTACTATTTTTCGTTTGTATTCAGCATCCTTTAGTTATGTAACCACTATCCATTCAGCAGTCAAAAGAAGGAATCCCTTAACTGGTAGTAGATTAGGATTCTTTTATTCGCTCAAATATGTGGTCCCTTCTGTTAATTCCCTTAGAGGGCTTTTACGATCTCCGAATACATTCGTTCTTAAGCTGCTAGCAAACGGGTCGATTTAAACTGATGCAAGTTAGAATACCGGGGACCAGCACACAGAATTACTTAGCAGCGAGATCACCCATGATCCTCTGTTGGTTCAAGTCTTATCACGTAAAGTTTTAAAACTTTTTGATTGCATTTATCCTGGCACCAACATTCTCAAATAACGTCTCTGATGCGGATATTTTTTACTCCCATTGTTACCAAAACCACTTAACCTGCAGTTTGGTTATTTTTGTCCTCTTAATTGGTGGTCTTAAAACGAGTGTGCAGATAGATAGAGTTATTAACCATACAACCGCTTATTCTTCCTCATGACTTCTTTTCAGATCGACTGCGCGAAGTCCCATGTAGGCTTACTCTCTACAAACTTGAAGATTAAACAATGTCTTACGTAATATTTCCCACTTCCCCAGGACCTTTGCACACACGACTGCTATCTTTGCCAAAATCTTCAGAGTAACCTAACTGGTTTACCGTCGATGAAAGTGAGGATATAGATTTTATGCAGAAGGGTTTCTTCAGAACAGTTAATTAATTCCTAAAAGTGATTTATATTGTGCCAGGTAGATGGTTGAATATGATAGCTGACAACGGTAGAGTAATGACAAAGCTGGTTAGGGGTTTCACGCTCACCTCGTGCACTTTATGATGTTACTCATCTTCAGGGATCAGGTACGAACACGCGAACCATAATTTTACGGGGGGTTATCACCCGAGTGCACAGAACCACAAATTCTTTCATTAAAACGGGTAGCGTTCGCGTTTCACCTTGCATACTCGGCAGTTGAGTGGCTGCCAACCAAGTTATCTGACACAAGCTGCGCAAAACGGACATATTTTCGCTTGAGGGTTCTGTGTCTGTTGTTCATCAGTTGCACCTGTCACATGTGCTGACGTGCCCATTGGAATAGACTCCGGTTGAATACCGACCCTATCACGCGCACTGTACGTGGAAATGACCACTCACTCGTTCAGACCCTAGTGCTTTTGGTCTCAACAGTTGTCAAACCCTCATATAGTAGAGCATGCCGCTGTCAGTTGCTTCAGCTCAATGTGCATCAAAATTTGAGATATGAAATACGGAGATGATTCAGTTATTATGTGAGTCACCAACTTGTTTGTGACTGCAGCCTCTTTTGGAACTCCGACCTGCTCGAATTATTCACTACGTAATGATAATTTTTGAATTTTTCACACGTTCTTGAGGATGAGAAACAAAGTTATTGTCGCTTGGTGAGCACGACGGCCGGATGCTATGGAAATACTCTTTCACTGCGTCTTCACCCATGAACACCTACCATTTGGTGTTTAGGACTGGACACGTGATATGTTATCCAGTCTATCGTGGTTTTTGTTGCCCATGGTTTGAACAGTCGCATGACATCCGGTTCGATTTTCATACAACCCTGAAGGGGCTGAACTTCGATGTCATCAGGTTGAAACAATAGCTAAAGGTGCGTGTTCAGAGTAGTATACTTCCTGTGGTTGGAACGGACTCTGACTCTTCATATCAGCATGCCTCTGTTCTTAGTTGCGCGACAGTCTGCGTTGAAAAGAAGAGGATACGAAGAAATCCTAATTATTTACCAGTTAGAATATGCCCTTTCGTGTGTGATACCTTCAAGGTTTTCTGTACTTTATTCGCATCCTCACTTACTCGTCTGCCCGACGATTTCCCAGGAAAATCAGTTGGGACAATAATTTCTTCATAGATGAAAGAACGAATTCTAGTCTTCTCTAACTGCACACCGAATACAGGTTGTACACGTCAGTGCTCTGCTGTCACAGTTGTACTATACAGTAGTAAATGATCATCGCAGTAACGAAATCTGTGTGCGTCTCTTTTTATACAGCCCTAAACCTATCGCCGATCTTGTTTTGGAAGAAGTGCCACAAACGGATGCACAGCTACCTGCAACATCAAGTTCACGTGAGAAATTCGTCTCTTCTCAAGAGAACGACATCGATTACATGGACTCAACCAGTTCGACAGACAGTACAGAGCTGGAGGCCCAGTTGGTTGATAAAGCACCCACAGGACAGTTTCCTATACAGATACAGTTGCTGCAGCTTGTACAGGCGAACAAGAGCGAGATAGGAACAGACAGTCCTATCCCAACAATCTTATCGGTAGTCCCCGACATGATCCCCAAACCAGATGCAATGCACATCTTTGTACAATTTGAAGTGAGTTGGATACGCTTGTCCAAGTTTTATGGGCATTTTTTAATAATCCTGGTGTATTATGGGGCCTGGTATGATTCATAAATATTCAAATTGCACGCGTATTCCTGTTCATCAGTATTTCCGCTTCTCACAGTCCTCATTTCCTACAGCTTATCAATTCGCAAAACACCGCAGCACCGACGGTTTCCACTACACAAAACTTTGGACGGTATACTTAGTTCTGTTCTGTATTTATTCTCTAACCGATGTCCTCGGTGTTTTCATTATCCTCTGACTGACTAAACACAGTATTTGCAGTTAAACTGGCCCGGTTTTTGCCGCCTTTAACAAACTCTCCCCTCCTCTCCATACAGCCCAACGGTAAAGTCGGAAGGTATGCCCAAGTCAGCGTACCCAACAGAACACCTTGTGTAAACATTCGCCCCAGCACCGCTCACTCGCACCAAACTGACTGTCGCGTAATACGCTTGTCGTACACAGCTGCGTACAGCGACTGGCTACGTGCGCACGTGTGTGCGAAAATTCTCGCTATGCGTTTGTTTATACCCATCGGTGCTTCGCTTTTATCGCACAATCTGGTTGAGGAATTGCATGTTAGAACGCCAAGTTGGCGCGCACTGAGTTGCAGTTCCACCGCAGGTGCACACGCAGTAGCCGTGGCCTGTCATTCAAAACCACGTTACTGAATTTTGTAATTAGGTCGTGTACTTTAGACCAGTGCTTTCATGTTTCGTGGTTACCACAGATACCGCCGACCGTAAATTGGCCTTATCTAGAAGACGCTATCCGGGCCGTGCAATGCAGTTAAAATTCCCATTTGGTTTTTGTTTAGTATTATGATGTTCTACTGCCAGGCTAAAGTCAGAGGTTTTATGTCAACTATTTAATCGCACCATTAAGTCTGAACGAAGCTAATTTTCCAGTCCCAATTTAATGACTCAATTGGCAGTTATTATATTGGTATTCTGAATGCATGTTTCTAGTTGTGCTCTCCTCAAGTAAATTCGAAGCTCTGCTTTAAACAGCATGCTCATCTAAAAGCCACCAGAGCGGGTGCCTTGTTTGCATGGATATTCTACTATGCGCTATGAGCAGACAACTAGGGATAAGTCGGTTAGCTCATTAAAACGCCTGCAGCTTTTGTGACCAAATATTCGGCGAGAAGATTGCTTCAGGATTCAGCGTGTTTGATAATCAACATAACGATGCACTCACCTCAATTTATGGGCTTGTTTAGAAATCTCCGACCTTTTTTGCCATGTTTGGAGTTGGTCAGGTGAAACGCCAGACTGTTTGAAATTTGCGATTCACCATATTACTGGAACCATGAGCAGGACGAAACAGTTATAAAGGTGTTGGCAAGCTTCAATCAATTTCATGAGTATTAGTATCCACTTTAGCACTGAGTGTTGGTGTTTATATACAATCCTCACCTTCCACATTTGAATTCACTCACATCAACTTATCAGTATCAATGTTTGCAGGGTGCATCCTAGAGAAAAAAGTTCCAACGATGGGTAAATTTCGTCCAGTAGGAATGAACAAACTTACGTGCACATTGCAAACCTTACAAACCTCACGGGTGTTAGGTAGTAGTCTCCTAAGCATGAGTATCTGTTGACTTTTATTTTTTTGGGCCCGAGCGCGAATTTACTAAACGGAAGGTCCGTTGTTCGAACCCAACCTCTGCTTCTCGACTTCCCCTGTCTAGGTTTGAGCAACCTGGCAGTACCTCGGCCCTCATGCTTCCATTCGGGTGGCATACCTGTTAGGCATCGAAAGGTAGTTACAGCTTAACATCTTTTTTTGAGAACATCATAAGCGAGAGATTCAGCTGGGTTCCAGGTGAGTCTCTCGAAAGAACCAAATTAGTTTGCAGATGAGTGTATATTCGCTAATTTCGTGCAATTTGGTTTCAAGTAGAACATAAGGTTGACGGAAACCCGGGGACTGCGTCTATCTGATGAGCCCCAAGAAGGGCGAAACCGGTCGTGGGCTGTCGATGGACTTTCAGCAACCTTATGAGTAGTACATTACAAAGATAAACTTTTTTACTTTTTCTCCTTCATCGATCTCGTTGGTATGCATCACCCTCATGACCGGTACAAGTCCCTTAAGCGGAATATTCCGCCCAAAAGGACCCGGTCCCATTGAGTGTGATTGGTTCTGGGGAAACCTCATTCTTGTGCTTACTGCACACGTACGTATATGGTACCATTTAGGTTTACTTCCAAACAAGAAGTGTGTGTGTGTGTGTGTGCGTGAAACGATGATCATCGGTGTCACTGACCACTATCTTCCCTTCCCTTGGGCTTTATTAGACCACTTTCAGACCGAACCGGTATTGACCTCGTGGTCAGTGCTTCAGATTTACCGGGTTGTCAGCAGTAGGTACTTCGGTTAAGATTATCTCTTGGTTAAATAACACCATATTCTCCAAAGAAATTTGGTTTCGTACATTCATGGTGCTACTTATCGAAGTCTGTTGTGGTTCTTCTCTGGTCATTCGAAAGAAATGAGAAATCCGTCGCTAGCTCTGACCAAAATACAGGCTTCCCGGTGACACATATGCTGATGTGCTTCACAAGCGAGTTTGGCGTCTTGGTTTCACAGCCTCATTGTAGATATATGGTATTCGAACATATTGCACTACTCAATAGTGTCTCGTGCTACCTGTCCTTTTTCAAAGTAAGTTGCAGGACTGTACTTTTTATGTGCACTTATTGATTCATCGCTGGGCTCTAATTTCTCCAGTTCCCGTTATCACTTCCTTGGTAGTCGCTTTGATGTCCTTGTTTTCCGTGTTGACTGTGCATAATATCCAACCGATAGGCCAAAATCACTTCTGGCTAACAGTATTTCTCGCACAAAATTTTACGGACATCGGAATTCTCAAATTTACTGTGAACCACAAGCCACACCCTTCCGTCAACTCTCGGGCACCGACCTCAAAATTCATCATTCATAATTAGTTTGGACCACGACAATACCGACTCAGCGGTAGTGTTTGATGTTTTCACTCACCCCACACTCTTTTCCCGTCTCTCTTCTGCGCCGTATGTACAACAAAGTGTGTAGTATTTCCCAGCTCACCCCCGCTGCCTCATCTTGCAAAGATATGATAGCAGACAACAGACGGCCACAGTGGCTCATCAGTGATACTAGACTTTAAAACAGAAATTCTTACCTTCGTAGTATGATGTGCCACAGTTGGACCGAAAGGATTCCGTCCTGTCGCTGGTATGACTCACAGGCACAGTATTTGGGTTTGTACGGAAGCTGGGTGCACATGAACATGATAAATTATAAATACGACAGAGGTTGTTGCAGTTTAAGGAAAAGTGTATCTTTAATTAGTTCCCAGTCGTGGGTTTGTTGTTGCTGGTAAACTTTGGCACCGTGGCATTCGTGCAAACTATGGTAGGCTTTAAGGCGCCAAAATCGAGACGGCTCAACCACATCTCTGGTTGGTTAGGTAGAAACAAAGAAGAACACGATAAACCATTGCCATCGCCAGTTTGGCTCCATCCAACGATTTATTACGCGGTTGTTTGTTTGTTTGGCTTTTACCGCAAATAACGCATTTCAAGGGTTTTCCCACTGTCGTCTTCGACACACATGGTGTGTTTATTGGTCGTTTGCGACTGAGTGGTTCTCACGACGAACAATGTGATACAATGTGTGATACTATGCCAATAAATACCACTTATCATACCTTTTCCCAAAAGACAGCTCACGTTCACTTATCCATCAGGAATGTATTTTCCTGTAACTTTTCCCGATATGCCGCTTTGAAAGTAAGTGTAAGCTAAGTGCGGGTGACGGACGATGCAAGCAGATGAAGACCTTTCCTTCTATTCGGAGGGATGTTGGTGATATGAACTTCATGTTTTTGCTGCTCATAGCTTACGCACATTTTTTGCGAAATCAAATGGTGCACTCAGACAAAGTCAACTGGTATCCAAAGCCTCCAAAAAACACTAGTACATATATCCATATGGCCGGTTGCTTCATCGAAACATAAAATCGTAGGGGTCTAAGCAAATCGTCATGAAGAAAATCGAATCCTAACAAGTTTTTTTTTAGATCGCTCGATTTTCATGACGATCACACTTCGTTTGGATGAATATCCGACTCAGTTGTGCGTAGAGCTGAAGGAGTAGCAATCCCATTCGGTGTTTCATCTTGCACGTTTTTTTATTTTTCTCTGCTCCCCGTTCAATTCGACACTATCACCAACTACTGATCTTGCGGATTTCGGATATAGTTAAGCTTCCGAACAGTGTTAGGTAGGGATAGCACAGTATTGCACTTAACAGGATTACTCAATGCCATAGCATCGTGTCCGTAAACCATCATGATTAGATCTATGGAATCCCTTACAAAAAAAAATCGTACAGCTGTAGCACCCTTTCGGTGCCTAGCTGCCATGCCACACGAAGGAGGCACGAGGGCTGGGATACTGCCAGGTTGCCCAAGCCTAGACAGGGGAAGTCGAGTGGCGGAGGTCGGATTCGAACCACGGACCTTCCGGTCAGTAAATTCGCGCTCTAACCACTTGGTCCATCTGAACTTCCCCTGTCTAGGCTTGGACAACCTGGCAGTATCCCAGCCCTCGTGCTTCCTTCGGGTGGCATGGCAGCTAGGCACCGAAAGGTGCTACAGCTGAACGCTTTCTTTCTATCCCTTACAAAGGTGAGGAGTTTCACACGGATGATCGTAACAATATTTGCTCATTGAATTTTCACAGAATCTCGTACCTCCTGAGAAGTCTCCCCTCAACTTCCTACATGATGCATGATTTTGTCCACCGTGGAATGGTTTTTCTCTCGGAGAAAAAACGATAGGTGACAACTATCTACTCTCCATTTTTGTGCATGGCGTGTACACACTAGGAGTTTGTTGTGTTTTGTTTTTGGTTTTAACTCGAGCTATTGAAGTAGTTTTTAATGCGTGATTCAGTAGGCGGCGTTTGGAAAATACATCACACTCTTTAGGAACAAGACGGTGCTTCATAGGACCTAATTAATTCATCACATATGACTAGAAATCTTTCGGGGATCGCCCAGTGTTGTACTGAAAATCTTTAACGTCATCCATGGGCGCTCAGAATGAAAGCTTACGATAATAACTTGCCCTAAGAGGAGTCGCAATTCTCATTATCTCTTTAATAAAACTAGATTAATGGGGAACTGACCTCTGGGAAATCAGGAGCTAGACAAATGAAATCACAACTTGCCAATCGCCTCTCCTCCGGGTGTATCAATGAGAATTTAGGATGATCAACTAGGGTATTTAACAAGGATATCCGTCGAATGGTTCGAAGAACGACAACCACATGTTGTCGTGTAACTATCCTGAGGATTTTGGTTTGAAAACGCAATACTGCTTTTGACAAAAAGCGTCTCTATTTCGGTTTTTTTGCAGAATAAGCGGACTTTCCTTCTGTTTCTCTGATTTTCTGATGAAACTTTGGATTTCATAAGATACTTGTGTGATTGGCCTTCCACACTTTGCCTACTGTGTTTCCAGCGGCTCCATTTATTACTTGTACCATGCACTATTCTAATAGGCTCATTGAACAAGACGTCTTGTTCTCGTAGAGAAATCGGAGAATAAATTTGTTGTTAAGATCACCACTACAGTGCACGGCCGTAGCATAAATGTCCTCTAACCTCATTTACCAGACCCACGATCTGTTAATCTTTTTACCTTGTACCGGTCGGACTAGATAGCCCGCTTGGTGCACCGCAGTTGAGAGATTTCTTTATTTTCTACGGTAAATATTTTTGGAATAGAGAGTCGTGTTGAACAATGCAAACTTCCCTCAATCTATACGTCTTGCAAACTAGTAATATGTGCTTCCCGAAAATCACTGCATCGATTGTATCGAGACCATATGGGGGGTAGCATTCGTCTTTCACAAGGTAGCGCGGAACTGTAGCTGGTAGTCAGCAACCCATAACTGGTACAGTGGCCCCTCTATTCCTCACTCTTTCATGTGCATTGTCTTGTATGACGGTTCAAAATCCTGTATGTGGTGCCCCACAGTAGAGGAACTTGGAAAAACGCGTCAGTCACCAGAGGAATCATGACCGAGTTCCCTCAAACACAGTTTAGTATGCAATCTGTCTGATTACACCACCGCCCATAGGGGAGGCATTCTATCTCATTCTAGCCGTAATAATTTGTCTGTAGGATTACGTTATGCAAAACAATGATACCAGATGTTGGTTCGGTGTGTGAATACTAGCTAGTGAAATCGGAACAGACACATGTGGCGTTTGGTGTGTAATTTTGAAAGAGTCGTGATGACTGCTTTAAAAACTACTTCAGCTTTGTTAGGTCGATGGTGTTATTACTAGTAACATGTCATCAGACTGCAAACTTTGGCTTGAGCACACACTGTGCTCGTTAGGGCACACAGGATCGTCGGCCCCTAAACAAAACACTGAGTGCGTCCATAATGAGAAATGCCAATTTTTGTATGTAAGTACAATTAACAGTGTGCGGCGAACTGATTCCCAAGATAATGTTGTTACAGCTGGTAACTCTGCTTGGTTCACTTCAGTATTTAATAAATGATGGATGTCATAGCCATTCTTTTCAGGAAGTGTGTGTAACGTAAAATGTACACAATATGCTCGAGTAAGATTGGCAAACATCTCCATAACCCGGTCGGATGCGCGTTATGGGTTTTTATCGTAGTATTCACAGGAGGTCGGATGAAATCGATTCTTCCACTTCATGACTACTCTGTTTCTGTGCTACTCAGAGTAAAATGACTGCCGTTAACACATGGACAGTGTTCACGACTATTTCAGATCGTCATAGAAAACAGGTTTAATTAACACCTGTCTGTATGATCTCGCTTTTGATGCCACGCACCATATCGTTCTAGATATTCTAGAAAAGGGACTGTTTTCTAAAGGATTATTTATAGGCAATCTACTGAGCCCTTTCGAAAGCTTGACTGTTTGAGTGCATCCTGCCCATATATCATCGTATATTTTAGACCAGTCATCATTTCTGTGAGAATCCCCTCATTTGGTTAGTGTAGGGTTTCTGAATGCTAAATGTGGTTGGAAAAAAACAACCTTAGCTGCTCCCACCATGTCTTCACATAGCCAAGTCTCTCGCGGGTCATTCAAGGAACTAGCATGGACACTATTACGGACAGTTTCTGACACCATCCATCTTATCTTGTTCCACGTGTGCAGGAGGTCAGGTGCTCCTACTCGCACGCTTTTTACATTTCTTGCTTTGAAAAAATATAGCTTTTAAGAACGTTTTCGCTTCACCCGCTTAATCTGATTGACCGAAGTGTCCCATATCTGGCTGTCAAATCGTATGGTGGGGTGGAGAGAAAGCCCACTAGTCTGCGAACTACAGTTTCGTTCGGACGTAAATGAAGTTCCACGCACCACAAAATGTGTGTCACCACACTTTCGTGGGAACTGGGAACCATATACACCTCTCTCTGACATAGGATGGTTTGTCGGACTGGGAAGGCCAAGTGCAAAATGAAATACACAACACGGTTCAAAGAACATTCCTAAGTGATATATGTACGCCTGACACTGTGTGCTTACTGGTTTACTAACTGAAGTGAACAGATGCTTCATTAGTCGACCGAAGAGATGCACAAAATGACAAATTGAAATTGGTTTGCATAGGATGCTGGATGGAACACAAACCTATGCATCGAAAGTTTCGGAAAATTATGACGACAAAACAATTCACCGCAGACTATCAGCCTATACAGATGCCAGCCCATCGGGCTTAATCAAGTATTAATACATGCTGCTCCGCCTTGCAACCTGGTCCATGTAAAAATACTTTAACAGGCTAAACTTAAGTGGAATTCGCCATAATAGGACCAATAGTAAAGATACCAAATGATGAGGCTAATAGCAAGTCATACCTTAATACCCTTTCGTAGTTGGTATAATAGTGCCTATCCGCTAAGGGGTAACGTTACCTGGCTGCAGCGTCGTATTTCACTTTGTTCTGGCTACCGCCCTATGTCAGCTGCCATTTTTGTGGGCGGCCATTGTAACTCCTTCATGCTGAATGGACCAGCCTCACACGGAGGAAGACCAGTTTGACTTCTTGGGACCCTTTACTTCATGAAAACTTATCTCCCACCGGGTCAAGTTTTCGTCAGAATTGTTACACACATACCGTTAACTTTTTCCGATATACTTCACCCCACCAGTGAACCGTATTCCAGTACAATCACAGGATCTGAGGTTGTTTACATCGCCGAACAAGGCTGCTAGCAAGGACGGAATTCTGTACTGAAGGCAGTATCTGAAAAAAAAGCCTAGAGACCATCCTCCCTAGCATTCAGTTGGGATGTGGTATCCGTACAGGTAGAGAATTTAGTCACACTCTTGCTGTACGTTGCCGATTTGCTCTTTCCCCTTTCTCCTTTTGAAGCACTGCTTTGGTGCACCTAGAAGCCTTACGCGTAAATCTTTCCTCAGATATTTTCCGAGAGGATGAGACATCTTCGCTTGAACATTAAAGCCTAGAACCATCCTCCCTAGCATTCAGTTGGGATGTGGTATCCGTACAGGTAGAGAATTTAGTCACACTCTTGCTGTACGTTGCCGATTTGCTCTTTCCCCTTTCTCCTTTTGAAGCACTGCTTTGGTGCACCTAGAAGCCTTACGCGTAAATCTTTCCTCAGATATTTTCCGAGAGGATGAGACATCTTCGCTTGAACATTTGCCCCGGAGTGGGCTAGGCAGGCGAAATTATGGCATTTCGTCACATTCTGGAACGCTACCACCAATGCCAAATATAGCTTAGGTGCCTTTCCACACTTTCGTTTCTGAAGGAACAGGTTTTCAAATTTTCCAGACGGGACCAGCGGCCTATCAGGAAATTCCCATGAGGCACAACCCGGGTAGTTGGAATGACATTCCACGATTGTAATCAGCCGGACTAAGTAAAGTAATTGGCATATTCGTCTTTATACTCGGATCCGTTTTTTATCTGTGCATCCACGTAGCCGACGATTGTCATTCATCCGTTTACTGGTCAACTTCATTTATGACTGCACTGTCGATTTCAACTTTTCGATTGATATACATTATTCCGCCTACACCCGCCTCCCATGTTGATGGCGAGATTGCCAAAAACAAGAAAAAACATGCCTGACTACTAGAATATTGGAGCTTCCAGCTTCTAATCTCGTTCACAGTCGAAATCATCTGTGCGAAATTTTGAGCCGATTTTGGAAGGATATCGAACGAACCTGATAGTCATTAGAAGGTTCCATGGAAAGTGAGCGAGGGTAGGCTAGAGACTCTCATACTCTCATCAAAAAAGGATTCTGACACCGAACGACGCTCTAAATTTGGATGATAATGAAATTACAGACTCATTGATGTTTATCATCCTAATACTTGAAGCAAGACGTGGTTTTATCTATAAGTAAGCCAACCAACTTCATGTGAATTATGTAAGTGACACAGGGTCTCACTACTTCATCGCTCTTGATTTTTACCGACGCCTCAACATCTTTTGCGCGTGTCGTTTGGTGTTCTCAGGCTTTAGTACATGACAATCACAATCTAATCTAACCTCACCGAGCCAGCTACTACTTGGTGGCTGCGTTTCTTATACCCTAATCCTGTGCTGACCTGACAATTGCGTAAGCGGTGCACAAGGGACACATGTTGAATACGGACACTGATCGGGCATGCACGGGCGAAATTTCAGTCTTCTTGAATCCAGACACAGATGATGGAGGGCGTTCGTTTTCAGGTCCAATTTTTGCCACAGTGTGACGTAATCAGTCCAACGCAGTTTGCCTGAATGGTCGAGATGCGCCCAAGGTTATCAGACACACGCACTATAATTCAACGGGCTTCCCTGACTGATCCGTGGAATCAATCGAACCATACACGGTTGTAAATGCAGTGTATTCACAGTCAGCTCCGTTTCGGAAAAGCGCACTAGCAATGCTTCCTCAAAATCAAGCACTTTGGCATTTCTTCATCGATGATTCGATGCTGCACACTGGGAAACACACCAAAACGTCACTGGTTGACAGTGACTTTGATTGATTTCAATTTTTAGCCACTTTTCCACCAAGAATCTGCCCACAACAAAGGTGGTCAGTCCTCCATTGCTTAATAAGGTAACTGCTGTGTGTTCGGTTTATCGTATAGGCACTGGCGGATTATTACCTTCATAGCAGCTGGGCTATTTAGGAAATATATGAATGAGGAGCAGAGTAATAACTGATGCTTTTGGTAAAATCTACCCTCCAAAATCCTTTTGAAAGTTTTAGTAACAATGAAAACCGATCGTCCAACTGTGACATCCTATCGGAGCCTGGCTGTTGAAGGGTTTGCCGAAAGTTAAACAGGAATAGTCGGAAGGACGGAGTTCGGTTTCAACCATGGAGCTTCGAGTCGTCGATTTCGCTCGTTAATGTGAGCGTTTAGTTTCGTGGGTTGGATTACCGGCACGCATGGAGTGTCAACTAGCTATCCTGCCGGTTTTTGGTAGCGAGTTTTGTGGTTTTCTAAACTGAACTGAAACGACGCTTTTCCACAGGCTAACTTCGTCCAACACTGTCACACACAAAAACAATTTAACAGTCTCAATCTTTAAATCCGGTATGGATTTGAGCCCTCCGCTTAGCGTAACCTAATTGTTTTTCGTATCCGTTCGCCCGAGCTTATAATTGGAGCAGATGACCTTTGGTCGATTGAAAGGACAAATGCGGTGTAGCAAGACACCAACTAGACTAAACTTAAAGTGGGACGAAACGATCCATTTAAAGTGTCCTTTTGAGGGGCTGCGTAACACACCGGTCGTTTCCAAAATTTGACAGACTGGGCTCAGGCATTCCATTGTATAAAGAATGAATACCAGACGAAAATTTTCTAGACAAGAAGCTATTGTTTTCTGGCAATGGGCTATATAAGTCTCACTTTTCCTGGATTTTCCATGTCCAGTGACAACCGAGATGTCCGTTTTCTCCTGGACAGCAAAGCCCCTTCTTCGAATGTCACTTTTAACACCAATTCACAGGCGTTTCGCCTAACTTTTCACACATCTGCATTACCCAATTGAGTGTTGTATTCAGGACAGCTGTACTAGTCGACAACTTGCTTTCAGACCAGACTTTCGTTCATTCGTCTCCTACTGTAACGATTTTCATATATTTTTGGCTTTAACGTAGGTATCCCTAAATCCAAAGTTTGGTGAAACAACCAGTCTCGCACATAGATCAGTGAACTTTCGACTGTTGGTAACCAACATTGTGATTTCACGATTGGTAGGATGGATGTGGGGTTGATATGTCACTAACTTCGTCTTACAGACTTTAGGAGAGTTATGTATTTTGTTGTGGGAGTTAGAGGTCAATTCAGGGTTCCGCTCAAACCTTTGTAGTCGTCCGCAAACACGAATTTATTCTATCGTTGCGTGCACTAACTAATCACCCGCAGAGTATGCATTGAGTATGCTTGACAGCTGATGTTCTCCAACTCATTCTTGTACTGCATGTCAATAACCGATTTGAGTAGGTAAGAATACTGGGAAGACCTACTTATGGCCCTGCATTGGACCCCTTGAGGTCACCTGCTTATATCAATCTGGATAACTTTGTCGTTTTGGCCATAAAAATGTGAAGAATGTTTTTTATTGATGCGCCCGACTTCACTGAATTTGAATGGAACGTTGAGCCCTGAAACGCCGCAGTTGTGTGGCTTGTCAACGCGTGATGGATATGTTATGTTCATTGTCTCGTAACGTTCCGGTGATTTTTGTGCTTTCAAACAACCACTTCTTCTGTCTAGGCGGAACACACTACTCGTAAGGTTGCCGAAAACCCGCATTAGTTTGCAAATATGTGTTTGATGACTTGCGTACAATTCGCGTTCATGTTAAAAATGCTGTAGACAAATACTCGGGAAACGCGCCCACCTGGTTAGCCCCAGAAAAGTGCGAAACCAGTCATGGACTCTGAAAGTTTCGGCAACCTAAGAGTAGTGTGTTCTGTCTAGACAGGAGAAATAGTTATTCAAAACCACAAAAGGTCGCCATATGCTACTGGACAAAGAACACAACACACAAGTATAGGCAAGTAGTAAGTCAGACAACAGCCGCGGTGTTTTAGGGCTTTAACATTTCTTCCGAGTGCAGGGAAATTAGGTTATCTTGAATTTCGTAGCAAATGAGGCGGCCTTTGGGCAGCACATTTGTTTGAAATATGTCATAAACGGGAAATTTCTCCGGGATCCATTTGAGTCGCTAGTTAACGCCAAATTATTTCGTAAACGAGTGTATTTTATCAACTGCCTCTCTTGTTTGACTGCTTATAATTGTTCACCTACATTGCCGTGGTTCTCAATAGAGCTGGGCTTTTTCAAGAATACGACGAACTGCGAATGTCTACCCAAATCATTCTCTCACTATTGCATACTAGCAGCTATGTTATGTAGCTTTTCTACCATACTTCCACTCGCTTTATTCCTTGTCAGCACTTAAATTTACAAAGTTTGCTGGCTGTCTTAACGCTCATTTGGTCAGCAGACCCCTTTTCTTTGCCCTGTAGTCGCGGACACAGACACGTCAGATGTCACGTCAACCATTGTTTTGGTTCATCGACCATTGTTTAGAAGTTTTATCTGGAAAGCAGATTGACATCATCCACCCGAGGGATACCTCGCACCACATACACCCATTCGTGTTCTTCTTTTGGTTTTATGCTGTCAGTCTTATGCGAACAAGCTTGGGTATGTTGGTCCATCTTCCTTCATCGGCTCATCTCCATTACTTGGTCCATGGAATTTTGTTTTGTTGCCCTAAGGTTACCTACACTGATCTACCTTTTGGGCTGCATGCCTTGCAACCTATGATCTGCCTCTCACCTTGGCTTCTGTTTATGCGAAATGGTGCACGAACCAACGGACTGGAAGAATTTGTGCCAATCACAGATATGGTCCTGTAAAAGGATCGTGCACACACACTGGGGTAACATAAACACTGCTTCATTTTTTGTCACCATTTGGGTCCATTTAGACGGCGAATTCTTTTTGTCCTATAAACGTATGTTTGCTAGCTTCCGTTTTCCGCATTGAGAAGCTCATGTGAATACTGATTAAACCCAATCGTGAACAGAACATTCGAGCAAATACGTATACTAGTTATGCCACCGCTTGTCTAGTCTTCCCGGGTGAATATTTCAAATCTTAATCGAACCTCTTGGATTGTTAACGTTCGTGGTCCAATCCACTGCATCACCGGTGACTCACCCCAGCGATCTTCGCTTCCCTCCACCGATTTTCTTTCACCGTATCCAGGATACAAGTTTTTTTTAGCTTTGACCACTACCTACATGCCGACTAAGTCTCCGATACGGGTGGTCATATAAACGGCGTCTTGCGCCAAGAGACATGTTCGGGTTGTCTTCTATCCCCACCACAAGCATGAGTTCTGTCACAGATCGGTCGGTGAAGTCTTTGAGGGCGGTTGATACATTAAGTCGGTATTATTAACGAGAGAATTAGCTTATTTTAAGTCTCCTGTTAGCATGTAAGCAATTTTCCAATAAGTGCACAACTTTACCTGGGTACAATTTCCAATCTCCAATTTGGAAATAAAAATGAATGAAACTGACCTATGTGATGAACTGGAAAAATGTGCAACAGGTACTGGGCTGTTTAGAATTATAGCGTCGTGCCAAGAAGAATACATCGATCGTGTGTGTTGGGTTTTCGGCACATGGTCTATCGTTTTCAAGTCGGCGCAGAATTCTACTACTTTTAAAACTTCGCCTGTTTTCCATACAGTTCAATAGGTTCCGGTCAGTTGTTACTAGCTCACTTGTAAGTAGTCAGAGTGCTCATTCGGACAACCCACCGCTCAATCACACGAGTTCATTAGCGTCTCTCTGAACAAAACAATAGATGTAGAGTGATCAACCCCGGCTAAAGTCAGTGTAAAAAATGTCTAAGAGTAATAAAAGAAATTGCGAACGCAGTAGGAAATTCGGCTTTCGTGGTTCCGATACGGTAGTGCAACAGGACATCACATTCTTCATCATTCCCACAGGTGATTAGATGCGTGCATAACAACTCTATACATTGACAACCCTGCAGACGCTAGTACCCAGAGGGAGGGTTATCCGTTTCTTGCCGCACCCCCTTCCCCATTGTATACCGGGAAGACGAGAGGATGTAGTGAAACATCACCTGTGCATGACTGACAGTCAAATGAGATGCATAAAGTAGCACCTGTGGCGGGTTCCACATCCTGACACCCCCACACACCAGTTTCAGCGGACGGCGTAAAAACTGTGACGGCTTCCGTTCGACTTTGTTCTCCCTTATTGTAACTGTCACACAATAAATGCACAGGGTTAGTGGTTGTCTGCATAAAACAAAACCCGAATGAGAAACTTGCAGACCCTCACTGTTTCTTTCCGGTTGCTTTTTTTCCAGCGTTGTTTTCCTCTGAGTTAGTGTCATTTATTGTCCACGTGTGGTTGGTCGTTAGTTGTTGGTGTTGCTCTCTATAAACCATAGTTCAGTCTCTTCATCAAAATTTTTTATGCAACACGACTCACTCTCAGTGGATCTGTCAATGTTATTTCTCGGACATTTCAGCCAGACAGATTTCCGTCACTTATACTTGAACGTATACTGTAGCGACAAGTCATCCCGAACTCTGCCTCACGACTACGCTTCAGTTCAGCACTTCCAAATCAGATATGATGGCTTCGTAGATAAGCGTATGTCCTGATAATTGAAAGTTGTGCAACTAACTGTCAGTTTATTTATATGAGTGACGCTTTCATTTTCAAACGTTGGCCAAAATTCTTGGAAGTGTGTTACTTTCGGTAGTATTGCGCAAACTTCAATAAATCTTTCCGTCACAATAGGGCTCCTTGTATCCTTCCCTAGATTGGTTGCTTCGTTAAAAAAAGGTTGGTATGACCGCCTGAACAACCAAAGCTCTGATGTAACCACGATTACGAAGACAAGCAAACTTATGGACTTATGGATTTAGTGGCAACGATGATGTCATCCTGCTTTGTTTGCCGAATACTCATTTTTGTCCAACAGGTGGCGCTTACTCGTTTACCCAACTGCTTTCTTGGTTTTGGTTACTTGATCTTCCTTTAAGAGACTGCTGTAGGTTGAGCCTGACCTCGAATGAAACGTTATGGCGGACGGACATAACACACTGTTATTTTTGTTGTGGATAGCATCGCGGATTCCATTACGAATTCCCGTCCCATATGTATCGACTAAAAGTCAGATAATTCAGTTTTTCATTGAAAATGGTTTTCAGTTAACATTCGGCTGAGCTCTGCTCATATGCAATTCCTACTGGTCTGCTGTTTATTGATCTCATCGTGCATTTAGATAAGTGTTCTGTTTCCAAAATCTCCACGCAATGTGGCCGAATAGAGTGGGGTGTATTAATTACCTTTTATGTCGTTATTATTTAATCTTGATTATTTGTGATTACTTGTAAGACTACTCTTATTGGCCGTTTTGCTAATTGGTCAAGTATATATATACTCAGTATGTTTCGGTAGCTTTGTCGGATGCAAAGTTGCTTGTCTGGAATCGTGATGGACTAAAGGCTAAAGAATTCGGGTTCTGAATGAAGATTAAAGGATGTAAACCACCCGCTGTCTTTCCAGACCGCTTTGGAGTTTATCTTCATTATCAGATTCTTTCTTTCACGATAGGTTGCACTTTTGCTTGTGTTGCAGTACAAGCATCCTTGTGTGGGAGAATTATCCATCAACAGAGGAATTTACTGTGGTCAGCTTATGAGTTGTGGTTTGCATCAACTTGAGTTTGACTATTGGATTCCTCCTAATTCTTTTACTATAGCCAAAGGATACGTTAGAACCACCGTGGGTTCCTGCCATGTCATCACCAGAGCCCTTCAAACTGCGTGTTCTTGCTTTGACTCCAAACCCAGTTGGGTCCAATCTGTTGGATACATTTGTTTCTCCCTTCGGTCCCTCTTCTGCTGGCCGCCTGACCGATGTTACTCATCATGTGGTTTGCCGCCCTGTCTCCGTGCGAAGTGGACCAAACGAAAGACTAATGGATACTAGCTCGTCGACCAACCCCTCATGTCCTGTAGGAATGCATCTGGCTCCGGCGGAGATTGAAGATTTGGGTCCAATTCTCGATCCGTCTCTCCAACATCCAAAACAGACCTTAGTGTCCCAAATTTCAACCAGTCTGAGTGATTATTTAATGCTAGCCTTGGCTGCAACTGCTGACTCATCTCGACAACCTTCAATCGTCCCAAGTATCTACGGTCCTTTGCGTTCCAGTGAACAGGTCTGGGCCTGGAGAGACTTGCGTGGACCCACTGTACGTCGGTGGATGTTAGAAGGATTCACCATTCATGTTACAAGCAAACGACTGCGACGTATAGTGGGGTGGCGCATCGGTGCAGTAACTGACAACGAACAAACTTTTGGTGTTAATCGGTACGTTTTCAGAAGAAGGCACTCATGTAGGTTGTCCCATTCCGATGGTTTAGTCGGATGTGAATTGTTGGTACTGCAAATACCAGCTCGCGTAAGCTCCTATAAAACATGCCTTACCTTTTCTGCGAACGTCTTTGAGTATGAATTTCAAGGCAATCGTGTTTCATCTGCATGGGACTTTTGAGGTGTGACATTCGAGTTGTGATGAACCAGGAGCACAGCATGGTGCTTCATACAGGCTTATATGCGGACTCGAGTGGATAATATAGTTGTGCAAACATGCAGAGACTTTTTAGTGGCTCCCAATCGTTCCAACAGGTTGATATAATGATCAACACTGACGCCAAACGCCCAACTACTTCAGGTAGAATAATGGCCTGTGTGTCCGAAGGATATGACCCAGTTAAGGTGTTGCTTTAGGAGAGGGTTGTTGGTGAGTTTTAAAAGTGGAAATCATATTTTTTCTTAGACATAACAGTGCATTGAACTAGTGGTAGAGCTCTCGTCACTACGCGAAGACCGTCCAAACGAAGTGGGTGCGAAACGTGTCCACCCTGACTTGTTTGACTTGGACACTTCCACACATACGAAAGAACACAAATGAATTTTATCGTATAGCGACAAACGTAGCTACTATTGTTCTGATATACAGACCACCTAGATTGGTTTGTATTCTATTCATCTATGAACGAATCCGCACCGCCACGTTCATCGTAGAAGCCTGCCTAACACGCATCCGTAATTCCCTATGGGAACACAATGGAAAGGTTTCCTTTTGTATCTCACCTCACCAGCGAGGTTTTTTTGCGCATTGTGGTACGTTTTGAAACTGCGTTTTCCTGAGTAGGAGGATTTTTTTTAGGAAATGGAATTGTTTGGAAGGGACTTTGGCCAGATGCGTCTGAGTGCTAGTGTGGATTTTCCGTTATTAAATTATTAATTGTCTACCCTTGGTTTACTTTTCCACTGTGCCACCTTGTGATAGCAATCTCCTATTAGAATAGGTTGACAATTCACTTTGTAATGTCACCACCAGAAAAGAAACGGAACGCTTGTCAGGGTAATGAATCAGCATACTGTAGGGGTATGGATACAATAGAAATCACGGATAATCTTCTGGAGCGCGGTCACTTTCTGTTTACGACCTTCGTTTCGCTCTTCCACAGGCGCCACCAACATTCGTATGTGGAGTAACAGAAATGCACATAGTTTCCATTGCGGTCGGGGTGGTAGTTAGCTGTCGCCAGTTTTGATTGATCATAGTGGTCATCCGTTGTAGATCCACGAAGACTTTAGAGGAAAATAAATGCTGCATACTGTGAGCCATGGAGCCTTTGGTACGAATGAACCCATTGTGTGTTGTATCGTCTCTTTGGGTTTCCTGGTTATAGCAGATGTGATTGGAATTTCGCTGGTAATGTTAATTCGTTCGTTTTTCCATCGAACACGGGCCTTCACATAATCATATTCTCATCTCGATGTGAAAAAACTTTGTGGCACGCTTTTCTAAAATACAGTTTCTGCACATGGAAACCGCAACTCCATGGCGGTAGCTCAGTGCCCAAGGCCCTAACTTCTGGCCGGAATACCTAACTTTAATTTTCGATTGCGTGCCTGGACTTTGTGTACAAAATGAAGTCCGTCGCGCACTAAGTACAACTTTGACAAACTCCAGCGAATTTAGTCGTATTAAAGGGGGAAGAGCAGGGTTGTACTACTGTAGCCATGTACAGCAACAAGGCCTTCTTAGGAGGGTTTCGTCACCGACGAAATCTTTTGCTAGTTCAAGAAGTGCATTGTCATTTTATTCACCCGCCGATCATGCAGAAGGCACTTTTGATTTCATAAATGAGTTTTTATTGCCGGGGAGGGGGAAAGTAGAATGATAGTTCCTTTACCTTTACTATCGACTGTCAGGCCATACGAGCAATACTACTGCTACAAAATCATGCGGCATCAACACGCTCTTCTGAACGTGCTTTGGCACGATCGACACCGTCAATTCCGACACATCACGCAGTCGTATTACAGATTGAAAATAATAATGATGGGAAATAGGGTAGGGCCACACAGGACTACTTGACGTTTATCGAGGTCCCAAGAAGTGCGATATTTCAATTATCGTTGCACCTTACTTTGTTGTTCTCATTCGAGCCTGCTGGTTAAGGTGAACTCCCCATTGCTCATTACCTAGGTGACACGAACGACGACCATACAGTTTCACCGCATTGAATGATTAGGATGCCCCAGTTACTGGTACGGAAATTTAGTGTAGGGTTAAGACATTCAACCCCGTTGCGAAGACCAGTTCTTCTATATTCTGGTAAACGCTATTGAAGACCTACTGTTGGCCAACTTTTAACCACGTTAGAGCCTCTTCACTTAACAGGAATCACTGCCGTTGATGCTTTTTCTCATCACCCGAGCGTTTTTACTTGTGGGTTTACTACGGGTTCAGAAAGGAACCGATAGCCTATTCATCAAATACTGATCGTTCTTGAACAGTCACATTCTGATATGTATTTGGAAATCCTGAACTAGGTATTACCTCTTGCTACCTTTCGATCATAAAATTATCTCGCAACACTCGTATTCCGTTCACGCAATCTGTTGTGCAGATGTTTTCCTTGCTTGAACTGCACCACAAGACATTATTGGCCAGCTCCGAAGAACGCATCTCCTACACGTAGTGACCTGTTCGGAATTTCAGCTGATACATTGTTTTAAAAAATGGGAAACCTTGGAACCATACACATACTCATCAAATTCAGCACAGAATGAACCAGGTAGACTGCTTCGGACTGCTGTCAAGACAGGACCATTAAGCAAATTTTTTTTATCTTGATTCGCGTGCCCAGTACTTGTGAATGCCGGATTTTCTGGGCGGTAACGTCTTTTGTCATGTGGGAATGGACTTGGGCCGGAAGCACGCCTATTTTGGACGAATTGTGACCTGAGAAACCACCCAACCCATCTGCTACGTGACCTTCTCATTAGAACCACTGTCAATCAAAAGTAGTGGTGGTCAAAGGTAGCAGTGGTCAATAAATGCTTTTTTTCACAAATGGGAAGCCTCTGTTCCTTGCGTGTCCGGTGTTCTTGGTGTGATGGCTTAAAGTAAGTAGAGCCTCCATAGTAGTTTTTGAAGTGGGATATGCAATTGTCTTTTGCTCTACAGATCACCCTTATTACCTGCTTCAGTGGGCTTTCTTTGGACGACATTCAACTATGGATGTGTACGCCTTGAATCTTCCGTCCGCAATGAATGTTCCGCGTACCTACGAATGACCCCGACCGATGTTTTAGAGGCAAATAGTTGTTCCTTCCCAGCTCCTCCTAAATAGAAGGTGTATTTTGCTCCGTACAGGTTTGGATGAAAAGAGTATGTGCCTATGTTACCCAACACCTCTAGAGATAAGGATATAGGACATTGGGCGAACATTTTACTTATATCCTCGGGTATGGTGCAGTGTTTTTAACTCTCCCATTGCAACTTGACACTTTGCTCCCGTCAACTGGTGTAGGTCCTCATTGGATTCAAAGGAAATCGTTTTTCGGCTCCATTTTCGAGGATGCTAAATGCCATTTTACTCTTGGTCTCTGAAATTGACAAAAAGTCGTGTCACCGTTAGAATGCTGCCTTCGAGAAAAGAAAGACTAGACAGAATTTTTTGTACACATGCTAACGTTTGCGTCAATTTTTGAAGCAAACATTTATGTGCGACCCTCCTGGGAACCGCCCTGTCCCAACGAGCACTTCACACAGAACCTGCCTTTCCAAAAGCTATTGGCGAAATGCATACTATAAAGGAGATTGCTGCCGGGTTCGAAAATCCTTCTTATCTATGATAACATTTGCTGTAACAAACAAATCAATTTTAATAATCGGTATTCCTGCTTTCTGCTAAACTAGTATTGTGTTGTGGGAGCTCTTGTGGGAAGCAACGAAGTCAGTGATAAGCTAGACGAATCCGCATAACCCGAAGCATTAGCAGCTGGGTGATATTCGAGCCCAAAATTGATATCAGTTTCAACCAATGGTTGCGATGACCAACTTTTTCGTGCGATCCGTGGTGGCTTTGGAGAGTAAGCTAAAAGAACTCCAGCCTTGGTAAAAAAACAACGTAGTCAAACGTTTGATGTTGCGTTATGAATACCAGCAGTAGATCTGGGTAGCAAATTTCGGCGATTGAGCCTATAATTTGGGCAGGAGGTGTAATGTGTCATTCTTGTAGGTCAACCCTGTGCTTGAAGGTGTCTCAAGTTGTTTTCTCGGACTGTACGACACTGAAAACGGAAAACTTCTACCCGCATCAGTGTAGCGGCAGATGGCAATCAGTCCTATGGAGAGAGATCAGAACAGTTCATTCCGTTTTGTTCTAAATCGACAGAAATATGAATGACGATGTATTAGTTACTGGAATGGCCCGTTTTGGGTTTCTCGCTTATTTGTAGCTCTTCGCTTCGTCTGGACGAATAATTCCGTCCGTTTATTTTTCCTCCCCAACATAGAACGACGAACTGCCCAACCGCCAGTTCAGTGAGCTGGCTACATTAGATGTCCGCTGGGTCGAAGCTGAACTGTTTTGGTTTAGTCGGACAGTTGAATGACTCAGTTCACCAACTTTTATTCTGTTTTCGTTCGTTACGCGAGTGATAAAGTTTTGTTTGTGAATGGTGTGTAATTTGGCTTGTGCTCCTTGACAGAATAAAAGAAAGATATTTGTGCTTTACATAAATTCCACCTGTTCCACTTTTACAGCTCAAACGATTACGTGGATCGTATCGAACAAACTCCGCTTACTGTGACGGCCAGGTGAGTATACACGATAATTTTCGGTCCAATATCGGGTCATTTCGCAGTCTGATTGCGGATCCATCTTTATTGCTTCCCTGTGATTGATCATGTCAGGTCAGCTAAACTCGGAGGACACTTCATCAATCGTAGCTGGTATACAGGATGGAGAGACTCGACCCCTACAAACGTATCTCTTATACTCATTGCCATATTCCGCGTTCCAATTGAAGTCTCCATGTGAATTTCGAAGACTTGAAGTCGCCCCACAATAGACTATTTTGGCGCATCATCTGAATTAAGTAGAAAAAAAAGAAAAAAGCGTTCGGCTGTAACATCCTTTCCGTGCCTAGCTGCCATGCCACCCGAAGGAAGCACGAGGGCTGGGATACTGCCAGGTTGCCCAACTCTAGACAGGGGAAATCGAGTGGCGGAGGTCGGATTCGAACCACGGACCTTTCGGTCAGTAAATTCGCGCTCTAGCCATTTGGACCATCTCGCCAATGAAGTTTAGCGGGAAGGAGAGAGTTAGAAGTAGGCTACTGAATTAAGTAGCCTACTTCTAACTCTCTCTCCCGCTAAAATTCATCAGTTTTTTAATCAAATTCCTTTGAGTGAACTTTTCGGGTCACAACGTAGAGATAACTCACACGAAACTTTGGATTGTATGTTTCACTGCACGCTCATCCTCTCTTCTTGGATACGTAAATGCATTAGAGTTAGTTTTCTTGGTGTGTTCCCACCAGGGGGAGCAGCTTTAACAAGGACAGTCGTTGGAAACTCGTCTTTTGATAAGCCAGCTTTTCGAACACGCCACATGATCTGATTCCGTGTTTTTTTAATTTTGTAAATCCCAAATTCTGTCGTAACGTGACACCTTTAGGTTGTCGCTGGTTCGAAACTTCTCCGAGTGTAAATGTGAGTGGTATGTACGTGGAAACCACTTCCGTTTTTGCTTTTGCTACTTGTAATCGAAGGATCCACGGTCACCGATTCCAGAAATGAAAAAGTGATTCACTGTAAGATGACCGTTTAGTCCATTTATCGTTTTGATCGTACCCTAATATAAATGCGTTGAACACTGATAGAATAACGATAAAACTTTTGGCATCAAAATCAGAGCAAAGCTGCACCTATGATTGACTACCATTCGTTTACTTGGTCAGTAGTGTGGGTTGAATGCTATACAGGGAGGATTCCCTTTATCTTAATGAAGGCTTGATTCCACTAAGATGAAGTCCCCATGTTTTTCGCAAATGGCATACCGTGTGTTTATCCCACCCATTACTCGTTCATCCGGAATGGGCTAACCAGACAGGAAAAATACCATCTGTTACCGGTAGATCGCTATCAGGAAAACATAACCCCGTTCGTATCTATAAGAACTGTAACCTGTTGTCTCGGTGTGTATTGCAAGTTAATCCTGCGTTTGTTCCCATCAGTCTCAAGAGACGTTCGCCCAGTCCAACGAAAGGCATACTTCTTACTAGCCGGCTAATCACTGAACTAGCGGCGATCAATTTCAGGGTATACGTGAGCCACCTGAGTGTGCACAGTCCACGGTGATTGAGTGCTTTTGCGGTTTGTTTGACGTTTTAACATCAGCTCCTCCTTTTCGGATATATTTTGGAGGCTAACTAACTTTTTTCAATACACCTTTTCTGTGTATATCCACCCATTCTGGGTTCAAGGTCAATCATAAGTACCCATCTGCATCAACTAGCGGGGCCTTTTTGAACCAATCCCGCTCGACCAGAATGGAGTTGGGAAACCCATTAGATTTATTCATAAGACACTATTTGTAAAACTATGTCTGATCGAATTCGGGCATTACACAACAAAAGTGGCGTCATTGGTCTTCAGTTTTTTTTGAGTACCTGAAGAACACTCTTTTTCACATTGGAATCTGAAACCATGGCTTTCGTTGAATTTTCTTTTTCTTTAGGATTTACACTATTCGTCCTGGTACCGGTCAGAGAGTTTATCTCACATCGCCCACATCACGATTTACTTCGCAAGACGTCTCAATGGACAACTACCGATCGGTGACATCGAAAGATCACAATGGTGCGGAACCCATGGAATTTGATGTCACCCGCATGCTTCCTCACTGGGCGCTGGTCGTCCGACCCGTATTGGATAAGCATCAACCAGCGAACCCGACACCCGCAGCTTACATATTCCATGACGCTTATAGCGGCCGTCCACAGTTGATTGGCAGACGCCCCGGACGAGTGATGGTCAGTCTCGTCGCCACATCTGGAGACTCACAGCCCCTGGCCACCACGTATATTGATATTGGTAATCCGAACGGAGGACCAGACCTTCTCAATGTGGTCGCCATCCGTGCTGAGTGTTTGGTAAGTGACTGATATTCTCTTCCGATCCCCCCCCCCCCAAGTAAAATGTCTCTGTCCCTCAGTTTATCAGACCAAATCCCATTCTTCGAATGAGATCACCGTAACCTCTGAGGTCCCTCGTAGATGTGTGATTCTCTCTTTTGTGTCGGGGCTCTGATTTCTGTTGATTAGGACAGACAGTTCCGCGCTCCTTGAACTGGACGTGAGTTTTTCTCTTCCTTTCTCAAGACGCTCGATTTTGTGGGTGATTGGAACCTTAAAATCTAGCTATATCATACCGTTTTCTAAAGCGTGCTTATTTTTGACGCTTTTTCAACCCCAATAACCTGTCAACTGAGACTTTGTGAGTGCACCACTTTAGTGCATCGTGATTCAACCTCGCACCTCGGGTACGCCTGCACTATGGTTCTGGTTTTTCGCCAGCATGCTGAGGTGCGAAATATTCGCCCTGGACAGAGGCTGCCGCAATTGACTTAGGCTTTCAGCAATGCTTTGTAACATCTCCAGTTACGTGCAGAGAGCTTCACAGTTTCTATATCAGGATATTGATCTCATCAGCAACACACTACGATATCCTTATTGACTACTGGCATTGACCAATCGCTTCGCGAGCTCCAATGTCCGGCTGGCCGAACGACCCGTTTCGAAGCTGTTTCAGTTTGCGCTAAAAGACAGTTCAAAAATTCTCATTTAACCATTTACGATTTCGTTTTATTTTCATCGCAATGAGCCCCTGTATGGTAACGTATTGAACCTGGTGCCGATCAATTTCCACAGTGTATTACTCTTCTAGCTACGATGAAACGTGCGATATTCGAGTATCCCGCTGTCTAGACTACAATTGATTGCACATGACTGGTTACTTGGCTGGGCTATTTCACTTGTAGACCCATGAATTTGTCTTCTCATTGCTTGAATCCTACATGACCTGTGGGTTCGGTCTGTCTCCTAGGCATGTCAACACCCGTATGATGACCTCAGTCCTCACCTTAAACACTAACATGATGCCGCATGAGTTCCCGTTTAGGTTTGTTTTCCCGATAATCAGCTTTATTTGTATTGTGATTGGGTTCGTTGTCCTTTTTTCGGAATGCTGTTTAGAAGTGATCCAGTTGATAGAATTTGTCATGGAGTGCCGTGCTTCCTAGTATTGTCTTGCTTGTCTTGTATCACCGTAAATTTTCAGCCTTCTTGATCACTGTGTGTGGATTAGCTGGTGGATAATGTTTTCTGGTAGCCGCGTGATATCCTTTCATTCGTTTTCTCCTAGTTTATCCAATTTGGAATTTGTTACTGTCGCTGCAGTCAGTCTGATATGCCAGATTGCCCGACTTGCTTTTTTAGGTCTCGAAACTAGTTTCTGCAAAGCAGCAGTTGGTTTATGGCCTTCCTCTTCTCATGTAATCAGCTTATTGGGCGTTCGGAAACGCCTTTTCTATAAAGATGGGCTATCTTTTTGTCGTTTGTTCCCCTCTTTGTTGCTGCTAGCGATTTTTCTATTTCAAGCTTCACTTAGTGAAATTTCTCGGTTATCCATAGCTTTGATAGCTGCGTTTATCCGTTCGCATTTCGACAGCTCATGTACACGACCTTCCACTTTCTTTTAGGATCCTTCTGTTCGGCTATCTGGTCATTTATCTACAGCAAATCTGTCAATTGGCGCAGAGGGGACCGGATTCGAAAAATTACATGTAACCGAGTTTGGCAGACCTAGTCCTTTTGGATACCCGTCTGAGCTTCCGAAAACCTTTCCGGATTTTAGCCTTCCCAATCCACAACTTTTATCCGTTCAACTTCATGGATCTCACTCACCCAACGACGTTTTGATCCAATCTGCTGCATCCTCGGCGACCCGCAGCCCGGAGTTTCTGCGATCATTGCTGTACAGAGATAATCCGAGCAGTCGAAAGCTTCCGGAATTTACTCGATCTTCTTCTTCAGCCACCTGTCCAGTTCACCTACTTTCTGTTAGCTTGATCATGTCAGATGGGAGTGTACTAGCCACGCATAATGTACCACCAGGGCAACTGCGGATAGCTTCCTTCGGGTCAGACATAGTTTGGGATGCTGCCATATCCATGGACTCTTCGATGATGCGTACAAAACGAGATGTAGGCGCAAAAACCAGTGTTAGTGTCCGTATAAATAGTCTGGTTGTTTGGACACCTCGTGTGCAGTCTACAAGTGGAACCACGTTCTATGCTGTACCTCTGGGTGCCATGGATGATGTTGTCACAGCTGTTCAGGCTGGTCATCCGCTTCGAGACCCTGGACCGCCATTGCCACCATCGAAATTGATCGTCAACGAAGACCCGTCAACACGATCAGATGGTCGAAGAAGTAGTGGACTCCGGGTTAGTTTCATCTGTTTATCTTTTGCTTGTTATCATACTGTGATTCTCTTATCGTTTTCCTACTGAGGCTGAAGGAAGCCGGTTATTCTTCACTTTGTGCCGAAGGCTGATTTAAATCATTGGTCTCACTCTAAGTTTACTGAAGTGTCATACGTTTATCTGACGGCCACCTGGGTTTTTACTTTTCGCGCTTTTGATCAACCCGTACATCAAACTTTCGGTAATACTCCCTGTTCTTCATAATTCATGTTATTAAGTCGTTCAATTGACCTAAATAGTGTTGTGCGCAGACCTGAACTGATCAGATGGCCATACAGGACTATTTCATACATAATCTTACCATATGAACAAGGCAGTAGTGAACTTGCAAATGGATTTGTTTTGCTTTTCGTATGTTTATCCAGCTGGGCCTCCTTTTGAAGGGACAGGTTGTTTATCACACCATGTGTTTTCGGTCATCCGCTTAGAACGAGTGGTCCTCTAATAAGTCTTATTTATTTCATCAGCCAAACGAACCAGTTTGGAACGACACGGAACGTCATTAAGATGCCTCAGTCCCTACTAGTTCCCTAAATACTGGTAATAATCAGTGATGCTGAAATAGATAGAAAAGTACAGTACCTTTACCCACTCCAACTTTTTCTTCATAACGTTTTCACTCCGTCGTGGCGGTCCATAAAAGCAGTTTGAATTTTAAGTAGCGATGCTTTACTGCGGTACGGCTGTAAAAGCGCATAATAGAAAAACTCCCTATTGAAGTACCAAACTGAAGAGACCCAGCGCTAGCTGAAACCGGGTGTAATCAAATTTTCTGCAACTTCCTCTGCTCACTCAGTCATTATAGGTTAATCGGGGCCAAGTTAGGTGTGCTCGAGCTGAAGCTAGGCCAAGGGTTGTGTTGCGAAGCCCTGCTCAGATGTTTATGCTTCGGACTGAACTCTTGGATTCCTGCTCCTCTTCTGTGGGTGCGTCCGCCCTTCTGTGTCCTAGCTGCATGGGTTCCACGCATATGTTGATTCGTAGCTGTGATCTTACATGACTCATTCGTAAAAACGCAACTTATCTATAAAGCCCATCAGAGGAAGATCTGAGTAGCGGGATATTTCCAGTATAGATGAACTTGTGCCGAACGTACTCTTACAAAGAGTGATGTGAGTGCACAAAATAACAGAGCAACACGATAAAGCCTTGAAGTACACGAACGATCGCCTGATTTTTTCGTTGCAGTTAATTGTTGATCGAAGAGTACAAATTTCTGTAACCATAGCTTGGACAAAAATGGGATTTATATTGAAAGACACGAGGACGGTAAATTTTGCCTTGGTAGCAGTGCCCCCCTTACCTATTGGAACACTCGTCATCAGAAGTGCAGTAGTTGTTTCTGCTTTCATTATCAATAGCATGACATCAGTGTTCAACACAGGATTCGCCTCTGCGCCGTTTCTTCTAACGAGACCTGCGTTAATTTCTAGTCTCCTATTGTGCGCAAATGTTGTTGGGAGGGGTCAATTTTCCACCGATTAAAGAGTAAGTACACAATAATGCACAAAATGCTTTGGCCTGACCTCACTTTTTGTTTGCACCTAAGACTACATTTTGATGTCGATTGGCGTTGCTTTTCAACACTCGTCCTCAGCTACCGCAAAACGTGAGAAATGTAAATGTGTCTCGTTCAGAGGGCGTTCAGTACTGCGGCTGAACCATGCTAGAGGACGAGTCGGCTTCATGAATGCCCCCGATAGCCCGCGCTATAGAACCGGGAGCAAGATTCGCCATAATGGCAACCAGTTTGTTTTCTAGCGACTGAAACCGTAGGCCTACTTCAAACATATGTGGTGAAAGACGTCTTGGTGACAAAAACAGACAACTCTCGCAAACGAATATGGATCTGCTAAAATGAGTCGTTGGTACCGTGATTAGCTATAGCTTAGTGACAACCGGTGACCTGACGGTTGCTCCTTCCAGAAAAAAAAACATTTTGTTATTTCCGTACAGGAAATGTCACGAAGAGACTGGACCTTACCGTGGTGTGACGGTTTGCGCACCTCAGCGATCCATTGAGCTATACTGGAGAGTGTCCCACGACACTCACAGAGTCTCTCATACCAGGTTGGTCAATGGTTAGAGGTCTGACGAACACACTCTCCTGGCCCTCCAGGTTGGGGGTTGGAACATGTGGCGACTTGTTCCGTAGAAATGATAATGCATTTGCATTTCCCGCCAAACACCGCTGCTTTGTGGTTAGGCTTTTTAGCCAAAGGCTCTGGTTGAGGACCCTAATCGTCCTCCTGTCTAGGTGTTGGCGCCCTGGCAGTATCCTATGACATCCCATGTACAACCATGGATTGCACATATACAAAT
>NW_008751899.1:823048-826004 GCF_000715545.1 Opisthorchis viverrini | reverse complement strand
ATAGAGTGAGTAACCCTGAAAAAACACTGTCCTGTTTGTAGAAGCTTTGAGGAACTCACCTTATACTCGTGCACGTGTAGACGTGTGAAAATACTTAGGACCCATATTCAAACTTCTGAGGCATTAAATGATGGGCAAGCGTATCAAAAGAAACGGGCCGGTCAATCTAGTCAAATGCTCCTCGGAAATCCAAGAATACTATAATGGTGAGACACTTGTGAGTATGGCGTCTTTTTGCTACCAGAGAGGTGTGATTATTAGGCCAGCGCAACTCCAGTACGCCAGGACAATACTTTCCGCCGTCGACTCAGTGTCTCACGAGCCAGTGCAAGGTGACGAAGCATCGGTTACGCAAAAAGTCTCGAGATGATTAGGGTCAAACTGATCTCTTTGTGGTTGACGCACTCATTACGATCTATTAATGTGAAATTGAACGATATCACCAACTCTCCTCAATTGCCTCGGACAGACTCCTTTTCCCAAATCCAAAGTTCCTCAAGTTTGGAACTTGCGAAGACGAGGGAATGAGATGAGATCAGTAAAACCAACAGATAAGACAACTAGCATCATTAGCGAGAACAAGTTTTACGTTTCCCGTGACAAGTGGTTGAATGTGACATGATAGGGGTGTATTCGTGCTTGGTAGACTGCCGGTGAAGCAGGGGTCGGGTTTGCTAACATGTGATAGTAAAGTACAACCAGTCTAGAACAAACCGGCATGAGCACATGGAGAAGTGGTGTAGTGGGGGTACCAAACGCATTAGAAATGATGATGATGGCCAAGTTGATCTGTAATTTGTTACTTGAGTTGGAAAGTACCATAACCTAGGAGAGAAAGCAAACATAAAAGAACAGATAAACCATTCCAAATCAACGCTGCCAGCATTAATTTACAGGTAGTGCATGGCGAAAAAAGCTTTTTGGAGGAATAAATATCGTATATATTTGCATATATAAAACAACAACGTTACCACAGCGGTCTTCGTTGCCTTGGACTGTTGGACTCATGGTCAGGGCCACAAAAATTTAAGTGGGGATGGTGAGGTTGATGGATTAGCAAAGCGGGTGGACGGTAACAGGAATCACAGAAACACGGTATACAGTGAAACTGTAGTGACCCACCGTTGTTTCTCTTTCGGAGTCCGGCATATAAGGCTGTTGGAAGAGCGAGGTGATGGCAAAGTGCGAGCCGGAACACAGACCGTGTGGAAAGCTATTGAATTTGGTGAGAGGCAAAGAAACACAAAGATGGATAAATTCGAACGAATGGTTGAACAGGTTGAAATGAATATGTCATGGAGGCAGCTGTGATCAGGTGGGGAATTTGTCGTACTTGCAGGTAGTGGAACAAGCGGGTGAGAGGGCACGGTCGAGAGCAGGAATGGAATAGCTGCGTGTGTGTTACTTGATGTTGAAGTCGTACCCTAGAAGTAGAACAGCCCATCGCTTGAGGCATTTGGCTTTGTATATCGGGATTCCCTCGTTTGAGCCGAACGCCGTGAGGAGCAGCGTCATATCGATCAGCAAGGTAAACTCACCACTGCAGAGCATTTATAGAAAATTTTTGCGGCAATGAGTATCACAGAAGCCTCCTTTCTATCCGACCGCAGTTGCGCTCGGCTGATGTCGAGCGTTCGGGCACAGGTGCAAGGGCTTCCCACCAGCTGTCATGCGAAATCACCACGCTACGAGCTTTAGTTATGACTTCAAATGAGTGAAAAGCAAGCCGGGTCTCATGGTGGTTGGGCAGAGTCAAAAGCGCTTTGGCAGTCATCTAATCACGTCCGCCTGTGGTCTCCGGTGGGCGGCTTGTTCAGTGGCCATTGAAGGCAATGCACTGCAGGCGGAAAAAAGTGTAGTGACTGATGAAACCGAGAAAGGACCTAAGGGATTTCACGTCTGTGGGCGTTGACATACGTCTGATAATTATGGTGTTTTGCGGCCCTGATCGGCGACCATGTTCGTCACCGACCTCACAAGGATGGCGCCCATTTACCACCGCACTCCGAAGCTATTCTCTTAAATACGACCTAGCCCATAGTCAAGGCACTGCCGCACTTCGTTAGAGTTGAAGTTCATGGTGATTAAACCGTTCAAATAAAGGGTATTGTGGGGCGCATACCTCAGTATCGTATCCATGATCTTTTGAAATATGACTGGATACCAAACAGTAGTCCGGTAATGTGGAACAGACCATGGTGCCTATCGATGAATAATGATTCTCGGGATCCCTGCTCGACTTCAAACGAAAAAGTTCCAAATAACTTGCCACTCCTTCTTCTAGTCAAATTTGTTCCAAAGTTCAAAATTCTCATTCGGGTGAACGTCCGATATCTACGGAAAACTTCAGCTCAAGAATCTGAGTACAACGGATGGTTTTCAGCAATCTGTTAAACCACGTCTAGTTGCGCGCAAAACTCCAACAGCCACATCTTCCAGATGGAGGTTTATCTACTAGTGCGGTGCTGACAATGCAACAATAAGATAAAAAATTTCACAGACCTCGAATCTTGGGACCATTCCGGCTTATATTCACCGGTTTAGGAACTACTAATTACCAGCGGATCTCAAAGTCCGCTCCGACCCAAAGCCACGTGTTTACAAGGTGGCGAAACCACGTGTAAACTTAAACAGCACGTCCGATAACAAAGTAAAAGAACGGTTGATATTCAGGTCAAAAACAAGAAAGTTGGTATAGGCGCAAAACCAAAATAACAAAAAAGGGGGAATCGCGTTGTACAACAAAAAATAGAAGAAAGTAATCAGCAGTCGAAATGTTTTGATGCTGAGGAGAAATTAAGCTTGAATGAGTTGGATAACAAGAGGGCGCAGTGACAACAGTTCACTAGGATCCATTCTCCACCCGCGTTTGAGGGACAGAAAAGGAGAACCGACAAATGACCCAACAGTGGTATCTGAAGTTTACAGAGAACACTATGCGTGTCTATACTATACT
>NW_008751899.1:819221-820409 GCF_000715545.1 Opisthorchis viverrini | reverse complement strand
CGATCAATGGAGACGGTATCACGCTTTCCGCTTCTCTCTAAAACAAAGTATTTGGAGTGACGTTCGATAACCTTGAAGGGGCCATCATAACAGGGTTGGTGGGGTTTCCGCGTTGCGTCATGTCGGACAAACACAAAAGATGTAGAAGAGAGATAAGATGAGACGTGTTCTGTTCGCGTTGATCATCTGGTCGGTGCCGCACGAAGTTCGGACATGTGTTGTTCCAGACGGGAGACGAATGTAACGGGTGGTTCGGGCTGTGCGCCAGAAGGGGAAACCGCGAAACCGAAATTTCAAGGTCAGGTGTCCTAGAAACGTTTTTTGATTATAACCCACCCATAGGTCGTTAACCATTTTTATACTAGGTAATTATTTTTTCACCAGGGCTCCCTAATTTTCTGCGGTCACATAGTTAAATAGGTCTCCCTTCTTCAGTAGGCTAAACAGGTCTCAGTCCCCAGGGCTTTTAAACTTCTACGCCAATATTCCTCAACTTACCTCGAAGTATTTCATTATGACACCGCTCCCGTCTTCCTCCTCTAAGCGGTTGCCAGACCCCGAATCCCCATCAAGTATCTCCACAGTATATCCAAAGAGGCGGCTCGCAGCCAGAAGACCCAGCTCCCAACCCCTACATCCATTGAGGCCGGCAAAAACTGTACCACAGACAACCACAGATTGTTCAGTAGTCCTAACTGATATATCTTCGCTTCCGCAACCTGACAGCTCTCTCCCCTCACAACTAGCAGTAGAATCTCAGGTCTTGAAACAACTGGAAAACCTCAGAATCCGTCTACATAATATGGAAAGTGAAAAGTCTTCCTTGCATGTCTTTTAACTCCTGATGCAATATGTGATCCTACGAAGTCAGAAAAAGCGTCCATTTTAATTGACACGATTGCGTCAGAGATTTGTCAACGCATCGAATGTCGACACCAGGTCCTAGTATTCAACGCACCTGATCGAACCCCGCTTGAGCACATCAGAACTGCCATCTTGACAGCATGTGGCATGCTGGATACCATGTGCACAGCTCGGAGGCTCCGAAAGTCAAAACCATCTATGTGTTGCCCCATAATAATGCAATTTCGGGATGAAGAGGATGCCGTGCGTCTTCTAACATCCCAGGCTCTACTCACTGCCACCAAAAAATTCCACGCCATAAAACTTAAAGCTGCCCGTACTCGA